>NW_024384773.1:0-25000 GCF_016835505.1 Polypterus senegalus
AAGCTTTTAATGTTTTTCTACATAGTTTTTGAAGCTGTATTAGAATTGCACAGTGGATATTCCATGTCCTCTGTAATACGTGTTGTAATAAATTTATTTTGTACTTATAATCCCCAATTGCAGCTTCACTGTGGACTGGAAAGATTGGTGACCTAATGACTAACCTAAAGATCATTTGTAACCTTTAAAAAAATATGCCATCAGTGTTAGGCTGTTAGTTCCCAATGAGAAGCTGCAGTGGTACCGTACTTTATTACAGTTTTTATAATCCATTTAAGTGTCAAATAGTCATAACTCTCCTACTGCTTAAATTAGTTGACGCACACATTAATTGAGAAAATACTTACTTCCTGCTTAGTTGAAAAGCTGAAATATGGCAGGATGGTACCCTGATCCCTGGATGAGAGCATGCACTGATAGCACATTCATTTTGATATTTTTGGTGTTTACAGGCAACCCCTCCCCAAGAACTAAATACCCAAAAATCTCAAAAACATTTCGACTGATTTGACTGAAATCTAGTGACGTTCTAGAATAAAGAAAATTCTCTGACCTTTTTCTTCTCTCTCGATATCTGTTGATAATAGTTGTACAGAGTGGTGAACTTTTAGGACAGCATGCCCTTTAGCCATTGTAGCAATGATCATTTTAAAGTGCTTCCAGATTTGACATCTACTTAATACCTCTTACGTTTGTTCTACTCTCAGTGATCATTTACTGCAAGTCAGTGTTATTAAATACCTGGGAATATATTAGAAGTTGTTATTAAATTGTATTTATTTATAAATTAATAATTTAGCTTTGTGTGTTATATGAATTTTGGAGGAAACACTTGTGATGTCTCAATTGTCTCTTTCTTTGAGCTCAAACAAGTTTCCAGTTAGCATTTTGGCATACTGTAGTTACCAGCTTTTGTCAAAGTGAGTCATTTCATTGTAGTACAAAGTGAAGGTAGGAGAGAAGTAGAGCTATATATTTTTAGGAATTGTCCTTTGTTAGCATGCTAAACCTAAACAAGTGGTTCTTTGTAGCTTCTGTGATCAGATATGAAATCTGTGGAGGCTGCTGAAGTAGGAACTGTTGCTGTTGATAATGGTGAAGCTGTGTCTTATTCATGACTATTTTTCCCCCAACACGTTGTTATGGTTGAAACATTATATGATTGCGAATCTCACAAATCCCTCGATAATACATGTTTACTAGGTTGGTCTACCCTGGCATCTTAAGAGTAACATACACACAAACACACAGAGATCCTATTTTCACAACTACATATAAGTGACACATTACTGCCAGTCACTTAGTAATATTTCATCTAGGATCCTATCTCTGTGAGTCTCTAAGAGAGATACCTCATGCCTGTCACCCTTCAGCACTCCATAAAGAGACTCGCTGTCACTAGCACTAATGAGCTTATGGGTGTTCCCAAGATACACACAGGCTGTACATCCATTTGGTTATACAGTAATCCCTACTCGATCGCGGGGGTTGCGTTCCAGAGCCCCCCGCGATAAGTGAAAATCTGCAAAGTAGAAACCATATGTTTGTATGGTTATTTTTATATATTTTAAGCCCTTAGAAACTCTCCCACACTGTTCATAAATATTCTCTGCACAGTTATACAGTAAACCCTTGTTTATCGCGGTTAATCCGCTCCAGAAAGATAAATGAATTTCAACGAAGTAGGATTCTTTATTTATAAATGTAATATTTTCGCAGTTAGAGCATTGAAAACCTGTTTACGACCTTCTAAATATGTTTTTTAACATTAGTAGAGCCCTCTAGACATGAAATAACACCCTTTAGTCAAAAGTTTAAACTGTGCTCCATGACAGAACAGTTCTTTCTCACAATTAAAAGAATGCAAACATATCTTCCTCTTCAAAGTGCGCGTCAGGAGCAGAGAATGTCAGAGAGAGAGAGAAAAGTAAACAATCAAAAATCAATATGGGCTGTTGGGCTTTTTATGTATGCGAAACACCAAGCGGCCGCAATGAAGGGATCAATGTGAAGGTAGTCTTTTCATCATTTTTTAGAGGAGCGTCTGTATCTTCTGTGCAAACAGCCCCTCTGCTCACACCCCCTCCGTGAGAGAGACAGAGAAAAGCAAAGGATCAAAAATCAATATGGGCTGTTAGAGCTTGTAAGTGTGCGAAGCACCGCGCGGGAAGCATATCGTATATCATTGAGGAGTTTTATTTAATACGTGATACGTGCTCTGATTGGGTAGCTTCTCCGCCATCGGCCAATAGCATCCCTTGTATGAAATCAACTGGGCAAACAAAGTGAGGAAGCATGTACCATAAACTAAAAGACCCATTGTCCGCAGAAATCCGTGAACCAGCGAAAACTCCGTTATATATATATATTGAGATATGCTTACATTTAAAATCCGCGATGGAGTAAAGCCATGAAAGTCAAAGCGCGATATAGCGAGGGATCACTGTATTGTACTTACTCGCCAATGGGGTCTTACTACAACAAATATTCTCCTTTTGAGGTACAACCTCTCATCCCTGTGGGCAGAAATATTACCAAATCAGATGCCTTAATATTTACTTTCATATAGACAAAGTAATATAAATAAGAAAGCAGTGTGCATGGGAAAGACACTATAAAACTAAAATGTATTATTATTTATTAAGATATTTAAACAAATAGAAAAAAAGTATAATCGAAAGTTGAGAGCAAAGGCTGGATATAAATAGTTTTAGAAAAAGCTGGCGGAAAATCAGCAGTGTCAAGAGTGGATATTGTGCATCCCATTGACTGCCAAATTATAAAAGTTGTCCATGACATGTTTACGTTAAGCAACATCAGTCGAAGTGGTCACTCTTTCTGATGTGTCTTGGTCTCTGGTGATGCTTCCTGTGTTGGTCCACTCCTCGGTCCTTCAGACAGGTCATTATTTATGTTGAAATTCCACATGAGGGCTCCAGGATGTGTGACATTACACACATTTGATATTTCTATTTGTTCTTGTGATGGATGACTCTACTTAAAGCCTTTGACCCTGTAAGTGCCTCTGCACTCTTCTGTTCCATCTACCATGAAGTTACACACTGACTCAAATGAATGCATTAAAGTTATAAAATTACTGGTACAATACAGGAGGAATGTGTAGTAGAGGATGTGTTCATGTAAATAGCCCCTGTAATGAAATTTCTTTAAACATCCTATAAATTCTTTTCTTTTGTAGTTAAGTTGTTTCATAGTTCATCTTGGTTTGTTTGAGCAAAACTAAAACTTAATACAAGCAGTCTACAGTTTTAGAAATTGAAGGTTTTATTCTACAGGACAATGACAAGTATGTTTTTATTTATTCACAAAGTAGCAAAAGTGAAGATGAAACTTGTCAAACTGGTAAAACTCCTTATCCGGTATATTCTATTCTTTAGTATATTCTAAAGATTCAGCAATGAGGCTATTATGTCTTGAGCATGCGATTTTCTATCAAAGTACAGTGGTGTGCAGAAGTTTTCAGTTACCTTGAAAGTCATCATAACTTTCTGGTAGACAAAAGATTTGTGCACATTTATCCATTTAACATTTGTAATGTGATCACTTAACTCTTAATTCTGTAACCATACATTTTCCAGAGTCAAGATAAACCATCTACAGTATCTGTAAACCATTTATCTGTAGTGTTTTGGTGCATGCAGCAAGCTGCTGGAAATGTTTTACCAATCCGTAGTAGCTAGTGTGTTGTTTCACATTGTGGTCTCCTGAGGAAGCAGACTGAGTTCAAATGACTCAAAATGCCTAAAACTTATCAGGAAAGTCTCCTCCATCACCATTGGCTAGATTGGATGCCATCAAGAAAAATCCCTTCCATCCTGTCCAAGAGGTGCTCTCTTGGAGCACTTTTAGCTACAGGCTCATTTTTCCACTGTGTTCTGAGAAGCACCTCTAGGGGTCTTTTCTACCCGCTGCTTACAAGCCATGCAGTTCTTCCTCCCAATGTCTCAAACTAAATACTTTTTAAGTTCCCTTCTAGATTATTGCAGTGTGCTGCTTTTTGGAATTTGCCAGGCCTCCATTGCTTGCCTACAGCTGGTGCAAAATGCTGCTGCATGTTACCCCTTTTTTGGCTTCCCTTCACTGGCTTCCAATTCGTTCTTGAATCCATTTTAAGATCCTTGTATTTGTTTTTAAATCTTTTAATGGTTGTGCCCCACTTTATTTGTTGGAACTACTGCACCCTTACGTACCGCCTCACTCTCTCAGATCAGCAGGCCAGATGCTTTAATGTGTTCCCAAGGTACGATACAAACTCCGAGGTGAGTGCATTTTTTAATTTGCAGCCCCAAAACTCTGGAATGATTTGCCGTTGCACGTTAGGCAGGCTCCTTCGCTAGGTTTCTTTTTAAATCCTATTTAAAAACACATTTTTACACTCTGGCTTTTAGCCCAGTATTATATTTTGGCTATCTATATATTTTTTTTATCAAGAATCTCTTCAGTTCAGCTCAGTGTTTGTGTTTCCTTTACCCTTTGGTTGTGTGTGTCTGATGTGTTGTGTTTTCTTTTTTTATCATACATCACTTTGGTCAGCCTTGATGTTGTTTTTGAAATGCTTTATAAATAAATAAATAAAATAAAAATAAATAAGTTCACTTGTATTTATTTTGCTATTTCTGCACATATTATTCATTTGTTGCATATTGATTGATTGCATTATTTTTCCTGAGTCTGTGTCTGTGTTTTTTGTGTCTGTGCTGCAGTATGCATCTACATTTCTCCCTTGGGATTAGTAATATTTATCTAATCTAAGATGCTTTTGGTTTTAAAGAGAATGTATTCAGTAAATTGTAATGTTTTTGCTTATTTGAATGCTTTTTCCTTTGCTAGTTTAAATTTATAAATAATGTTTAAATTTATACACAACACAAGTGTCTAGAAAAAGATAAATGTTTGCTATGACTGGAAAAAACCCCAAGCAGTCGGCCCATGTTAGGAGCCAGAAGAGGACTGGATGCCAACCCTTGGCAAGATGCATTCTAGCACACAGCAGTTACTAAATTTAAGCCAGTTTATAATTTGGCTCCGCCCGTGTAGTAGTGAAACAGGGCAAACTTTAAAAATCAATAAACAAACCGGTATCCCTAGCTAAACTCGGGCAAGGTACGCTCCAAAACGTGGCCGGAGGTAGACCAATTTGAACGGAGGCTGGCGCTCCTATATGCTTTTTGACACCCACTAATAGGAGATGATCCCTCTGCTACCTGCTGTGAAAATTATTAGTGTACTTGGAAATACTTTAAAAAGCCAAATGAATGATACAATTTAACATTTGCATATTCATATTCAGCAGTGAAGTATGCCGTTTTACCCATTCTGCTAAGTGTTTCTCTGTGATTATGTGTTCCTATTTATGCTATTAGTACTGTGTTAATAGAAAGATATGCTTTGTGCTTGAAGGAATTGAAACAATTAATGAACTTAAGTTGGGATTTAGTAAACAAGGCAGGTTATTTCATCACCAGTGTAGGCAAACCAAATAACCACTTTAAAGCTAGCCTAGATTTTTATTTATTTTAACTGCCAGTGTGCACCTTCCTGCTACATCCTACATCCCTGTTTGCATATTTTGTGGATGTGTTGAGGTCTTCCTCACGACCCTGAAAGGATCACACCAGTTACAAAGTGAATTAATGCATGGATGATAGATGTCAATCAGTTCCTTAATCGGAACTCTGTAGGACACTGAATTAAAAAGAGTATCATTGTCTTTTACAAAGTAGTAACACCACAAGTTAAACAATTTCAACTTGCATCTCATTGGTCACATCATTGTGCACTGTCAAACATGCACAAATTATACTTTGTTCCATTTCGATAAAAGTGGGAATAATTAAAGCCTGTGTGTATTTTTTGGACTTTATTTATTTATATATAATTTATTTATATATAAATGTTTTTTTTTCCTCTTAGAGTCAGTGTGAGTCTCCGTTTGTGTGTTCTGCTTTGTATCAGGATGTTAGGTTCATTTTAAATGGGTATGGGAATGCGAATGAGAGGGCTTTTTATGATTTGGAGTTCTTTCCAAAGCTGGTTTGTTCTTTGCTGCCAGTATTGGCTCCAGCCACCCCAAAATGTCACTGAACTAAATTGGTTTGAGGATGTTACATTATGAAAATTGTAATGTAAATGAAAATTGAATTGGCAAGATAGTTGTCCACAGTATTATCCTGGCATATATTTGACTGTTGGTCCAAGGACCTGTTGAACAAAGATATGTTGTGAAATTTACTGGAGTATATTATTTCCTGTTCTTGCATAGATCCTTTAGATTTCAGTATGTATGAAGTAATTATTCACGGTGATAGTCTGTCATTTGTTAGCCAAGTATTCGAGTAGCTGCCCACTCCCAAAGCACTGCATGCTTTCTCTGCAAAGCGTGCAGAGAAACCCCACTAATGCTCTGTTCAGCCTCCTTGCCCCATTTTGAGAGAACTCTGTGCTTCTCTGTATCATCTGTAGCGGGCTGGCTTAGTCCAGAGGATGATCTCTCTTTTTGAAATCTTTAATGATGATGTATTCAAAAATTGAATGTAATCTGTATATGTGTTGCTATGCATGTTGCAATTTAAGTTACTGGCGAAGGTACCTGGTGTTGCGTGGGATGGGGGAAAAAAACACAGGTGGGATCACTAAATAAATGATCATTTTATTGACTACAACCACCATGAAGATTAACCTTTCATACTTGTGCCAAGGTCCAGAAATGCTTCAGGGGCACTTTTGACTTCCCAAGAGGAAATTATTTTGGAACAAAGCTCAGCATTTGGTCTTCCCTATAAAAATGTGAAATCGTTGTGTATTTCCATAATGGAAAATCACACATTCAGCTTTATATATTAAAGTTGCTTTAATAAATTAAAAAATCAGTTTAAACTTGTAGACCCAAATCATAAATTCTCACATTATATGTATGATGTTTCTGTCATAATTACAATACATAAATTGTAAGTTAAAGCCAAATGTAAGTTGCTAACTCAAGTCAAGCCTGAGTGAAGTCAGGACTTTGCTTTATCACACCGTATTTACCATTTAAAAAAAAAAACTCTCCACACAGACTCCTGAGTTAAAGTAAGGCAGGGGAGCAGATAAGTCAAAATAAAGGATTTGTAAATGTAATGAGTGAGTGTGGATAGCCGTAGATGGATGAAGTGTTAATCACAACCACAATTCCCCAATCCCGAGTTAAATTCAAATATTAAACAGTGAAGAAAATAAGAGAACACAAATGAATTCCATTCTCCCTTGCCTTAACTATGAAGTATAAATATTAACAAACATCTAACTGCATACACCTACAAGGTTCAATATGAAATACTAGTTGGATGAAGGCCGGCATCTAACGGTAGTGCAAATTAAAGACGATAAACCAGTTCAGACGTGGCATTTCCTGAAAAGTAAACCAATCTCCCTGGTGAGTCCAGAAAGTAAACAGGCAGCTAATGGAAGCGTGCGGAGAACTGTCCAAAATGTCTTACTGCTTAGCATAACCACTTGAAGTGGTGATGGGCAATTTTTTTTTTTTTCTTTGGTGAATGAAAGTGACATTTCAAAAAGTGATAGCGATGATGATGATTTTTCTGGTTGAGATATGCAGTTTTTTTTAAATTTTGCAAACCGGAATTAAATGTTACAAGCACAGTAAAACAACAGTTCTTCATGTACATATAAATATGCAAAAAAAAAAAACTCGGACTCTCTCAGCACTTCACTGTGGATATGGAGAACCATGATGAAATTGGCCAAGGATAGACATGGGTGGATGAGCTTTGTTGCTACCCTAAGTGGCATTAAGCATGATGGGCACACCTGCTTGACCAGGCAGTACTTATAAACATAAGCACAATAGGCATTTTATGCAGCCCGCTACAAAGTAAAGAAATGTGTGTGGTTGTAGAGATAAAAATACAGTTGGACTATAGTCTGCACCCAGCATACAGCAAGATCTATGTTTTTAAAATGTGTTTTATATTGTATGGTCATCAGTCTCCCCACAGCCTTTTTTGATTTAAGTACTCGGCTATTAACAGTGCTTTGTGATGATGCAGTTGCATTATATACATAATTCCTGTCATCTGCATTTCGTTTGACAAAAGTGAAAACAATATTGAATTAAAACTGTTCTTCACTTTCCCACAGTATAATTCGTTGCATCCCATTTTCTTGCCAAGTACATTTTGTCCAACAAGTTGCATAAGAAAATGTTTTAAATTCTTTGCAAAGATCATAATGTGTGTCCTTGGTATTTCTTGAGGTTTGAAGATTTGCACCCTCTACTGATGAATTATTTAAATAGTTTTAAACAAAGATTTGTTAATAATTTCTACTTCCACTTTGTCATCGGCCTCATCTGCAAAATGTTTGCTCAAGCCACTCTTAACCATTTTACATTTTAGAGTACTTGGTACTTTAATAATTTAGCAGCAATTTTTATTCCTGTCTTGACCCAGAGTGAGTTAAAAGATGGATGGACAAGGCCCAGCAGCAGTGGGTGCAAGATGGAAAGGAAAACCTTCCTTTTCTTATTGAATCTACTTAAGTACTAAGTGGTTCTTCATGTACTGAAATGTTGAAAATTGAAAAGACCATAATCTCTCAACTATTTCATTTCCCTAAATGGTTATGTGGTTAGTTTCACAAACCGCTTTATTGATCAGCTAGTTATGCTACCATCTAAGACGGGGTTTAATCTAAGTAATCCGTGTAGACCTCATGTTTTGTGTTGGTTTACATGGGTTATGCATTTCGGCTGGTATAATAACATGCACTCAATCCCATTCTCTCATGGCAACCTTTACCTCTTCAGATACAGTTGCATGATTTTGAAGCTCTCTTGTGGTGGCGCTCCCGAACCTGTCTACTTTTGCAGTAAAAGTAGAAATGCAGCAGTAGTGGTTACCTCATTGGCCTTGTTGAGTGACTCTTGCCTAGTCGTTTAAAGACTTTAGCTTCTCAAAGTGTGCATCAATTTATCGTTCGTTTTACTCTTCTATTGCCCACAACTTGAAATTGTTAGCCATTAGAATTACTGCTATAGACCTTGTTGACATGGCCTGAGCAAGTGCAAGAAAGTTGTTGCCAATCTTCATTTGGTAGTGTAAGACATTGTGAAAACCTAGTGATCCAATTTTTTTTTTTGTTTTTTATCATTTTTGATGAATTTTTAAATTGTTTTTGTTTATAAAAACTCCCCTACTATGTGTTTTGCAGACAGATAGAAAGACACACACATATGCACTTGGCCTTTTCTGTTAGGGTGGATAAGTGGGTCTCTGTCTGCCCAACAATTACTCCCTGTTGGATGTATTCAGCATTAATATTTGCAGTGAACCATCAATTGAAATGTAGTTTTAATGCATCTAGTAATGTATTACATTTTTCATTCCAACAGATAGCATATCACAAACATTCGCCCTTTCTTTACGCATCCCATACCAAACAACATATAACAGACACCTAGCAACTGGAAGGAGACACAGATACAGTACTTGTCATTTATTTAAGGTAGAGGCTGATAGATTGAGCTCATTTTAAACATTATTATTAATGGTACTATATAACATTGAATTAATAAGAACCACAACTGTGAATAGTGTTTGCCACTGTATTGTAAAAAGTTAGTATTCCAGATGAATTACCCACCTTGTTAAGTGCTGGACAGTATTTGTGTGTGTGTGACAACTCTACATTTAATTTCATTCCATGAAAAGTGCTAAGGCAAATGCGACAGCAAATATTAACCAAGAAATAAGCTGTGTGAAACAACGGTGTCTATCTTTTTCACTCTTACCAACAGCACACATTTACCTCCTTTTTAATCTTTTGATATTGAGCATTCAAATATAACAAACAATACAGTGACATTCTGCTTATTGTCAGTACATACATGATTGTGTAAGTAATCGATACATTCCTAGATTGCCTTACTTTATGAAATCTTTGGCGTGTTCAAAACTGAGGGTATCATTTTATGGGGACGGGTTAACTTAAGGTTATAGTATTTACATGCTTTCACCTTGAAAGTAAACTTGTCTTTTTAACACACTTCTGCCAGTATCTGGACTACTCCTCTGAAAGAATGGAAAAACCAGTAAAGTAAGGACATACTGTAGTCGCCAACAAACCAATGATCACATACATTCATTCGTGTAAAGAACTGCCTTTCTGATTTGTTTGTGTTGGACATTTCCTTGTTTAATTATAGTAGCCGAGTCCTTGTTAAGGAGGTAGGATGTAAAAGTGGATTATTCACATCATGCATTCTGAAAACTGGGCCTAAATAAAGTTTCTCTAATTTTACTATTAGATAAGGCATTGCCAAAAAAAAAAGTTTTAAAATATATTGTTCCTCATAATGCTGTTGAGAAACAAAATTGAGCATGCTCATTTATTTAGTGTTCTTTTTATTTTTAAAGCTTGTTAATACTGCCCCCTGGGGGATCATAGATATGCTGCTAAATGAGACCGTATTTAGGTTACCATTTTCCTATCAAAGTGCAGGTTTTCTTTTGGCTTTGTTATCCAGAATGTTTTTATATACAGTTTGTGTGGGGTCTGTGGTGTTTTTTTTTTTTGTTTTAATATACCCCTCCCATATTTTACTAGTTTATACAGCACTTATGAAGCAATCTAAGAAAATTGTTTTGTGGATTCTTCCTTTAAGTGTAGCATTATGTTTAAGTGGAAGCACAATGTAATATGTCATTTTAGTTGTGAGCCTAAATTGCATTTTCTTCAAGTTGCCCCTCAATACAGGCAGTAGTAAACTTTTGGAGAGGGAAATCGGCATACCTAGAAATGAGTCTGAATTGTGATCCAATGCCATCCCCTTGAAGTTCTTAAAATACAAAAGAGAATCAGCGGCTCAATGTGTCTCTTGTACCATGGTACCTAGCAGTCTCTTCAAGATATTTGTTTTCAAAGGAATTGGCTATGTGCTGACTGCCCACCACATCCTTTTACTGCAAAGTGGGCTGAGACTCTCCAGCATAAGCACAAACCTAATAAACTGTTTACACAAATTTTATAATCACAATCCTGATTAACTGTTTATGCAAATTTTAGTCATTCAGTGATTTTCTTACCCGTTTATTTTTGAACAGGGTTGACTGGTGTGCCAGAACATTTCCCAGCTAGAATAGGGCAAAAGGCAGAAACGAACGCAGGACAAGGTGCCAGTCTTCAGCAGGACAAACACACACACACACCAGCCTTGCACAATGGCCAGTTTTGCATCACCAAACCAGAGCAGAAACCAGAGCAACTAGTGGAAACACGCACAGACACTGGGAGAACATGAAAACATCATGCAGGAAGGACCTGGGACATGAACCTTGACCTTAATGTGAGGCCAGTGTCCTGTCACTTTTACATCATTTGCATGTAAAATTTAAAGTGGTGTGCAAAAGTATTTAATCCCTTTGAAAGTCATCTTAATTTTTTGCATTACAAAAGATTTGTACACATATTTAACCATTCAGTATTTTTGTGAACTCTTATGCTATAACAATACATTTCCAAAGCCAAAATAAAACTAACAATCATCATGATCAAAAGGCACTTGACAACATAAAGGGTAAACAAATTGGTGATCAATCACACAGACCACATCTGGAGATGGTCTGAAATAGATGGAGATTGTATTTAACATGAGTGGAAATGCAAATCCATTTTCTTTCAACATGGCAAGAATCAAGTTAGTGGAAAAACAAATGGTGTAGTGCAGTGGCAGCAGTGAAAGGTTGGCCATCCCAGACACCTTTTTGAGGCTTTAAAAAGTAATGGAGTGGCAGCCGCAGCATGTGACTGTCATGTACTTGGCACCATTCTCAAACAGTAGTTCTGTATGGCTAAGGATGGGTATTAATTAGAACTAATGTCCTGATTTGATTTTGACTCTCAATGCCCAGATTTAATATTGATTTTTGCTTGATTCCGTTATAAAGCACTGATTTTTATTTATTTATTTATTTTTCAGAGAGATTACTTAACCATGCATAGAGAACATTACTATAATGTGAATTTAAAAAAAAAAAAGGAATGCTGAACACTGGATAGGTTCACAGAATTGACATTTACGGTTTTATTTACCTAAACAAAATAGTACACATGCCAGAACAACAACAGTATATGAGATCAGAAAGGTTTTTACCATATGTCCAAAAAATTAGTTCTTCAAATAAGAAACCATCATTATAAATTGCAATGCTCAGTTCTTAGACTAACATTTTTTGTGCAAGAAAAGTAGCTGCTCTACATGTTCTGGCAGGAGGCAACTTCCGTGTGCAGTAAGAATATCATCAGCTGAAGAAAAAAATCCTCTCAGCAGGGTCGCTGGTCCCAAATACACAAATATAATTGCTTGGGACAAAAGGGGACACTCCCCTCATGCATTTTATACCAGTTCCGTGGATTTTCAGAGAGTGGAACAGGGTTTGCATCCCTGCATCTGCTCACTTCCTCATGAATTCTTGCAGGCTGTGGGGCATAGGCCACCCCAAGGAGATCCTCCTCCTGATCAGGTGCAGGTGTAATCCCTCCAGTGCCAGGAAAACCGCCAGATTCTTGCTGCTAAGTGATAAAATGACAAGAAATTAAAACAAAAATGCTGTGCTTGAGATCAGGAAGGAATTCACAAGCATTATGTCCTTCATTATAATCCCATCTGAATGCAGTTTAGTTTTTTTAGTTTTCTGAATTTCCCCTTGGGATTAATAAAATATCTATCTATCTTTAAGACAATATTTTGCCTGTTATTGCTTTGTTGAGAATAAATTTCAGTAACACTTTATTTGAAGTCTGTGAACATATGCTTAAGCACAGACTGACAATTAAGAAGCGATGCTTCATTAGTACTGAACAGTTAACATCAGTATTTGCAGGATTGTAACAACAAATCTTGTTCACAGCACTGCACTCCTTCAAAATTCACCCTTATTTAACAAACACATGTATTGCTACATAAAGAGTACACACCTAATATGGAGGTCCTTGTTTTAATACATTGCATTGGCATCTACTTCGTAAAACATTCTACATCACCTTGAGAATTTTGACATTAGCCATTACAAAGTAATCAAATACTGCTGCTTAAATAATGAATATGTTACTTCGTACCTATTATTGTGGTGTTAATCTTTGTGTACGTACCCTTTAACTAAACCGTTATCCAAACTCGTTCCCCTATTGGATATCTTGAATTAGTTGAAATTAAAAATACAGCGGGAAGACTCGTGTCTTTCTAAATTTCTACAACTTACATATATCTTCAGTTGCTCATGTATAGCAGTCACGTTAATCTATCTTGAAAGTGTGTACTCGCGTTCCTCCTCAGACAAAAGATGAAGCATTTTAAAAGGTGGATCTTGAGCTGAAGCCATATACAGCGTGTCCTTAAGTTCTGTGTATCTCGAACAAATAAGAATGTCACCTGAATATAATAAGACACGCTTTCAAGCAGATTTTTAATTCCACTAGTCTTAATATGTTTGCCAAATTAATGCATACCTCAATTTCAAGTCACTATGAATAGCTCATTTCAGATCTTTAATGGTTGCAGATTCATAGATGCCAACATGTATCTCTTCCAAAAGCTGAGACTGCAAAGGTGCAATGACAGATAAGACTGGAAGCCCCTCCTCAGGCACAACTAGCCTGGCTGCTTTCATCGGCCGTAGAGCCTTAAACACAAGATTGCAGAGGTCATTTTCATTGCTGTGCGCTTTGGTTGAAAGTAGAGCTGCCTAGAGGCTGGCTGTTCTTCCAAAAATCTTTTTAGCATCTCCAATGCACTGTTCCATCGCATGACCACATCAATCGCATCATTGTATGATGGCAAGTCCAATAAACATTGCTTCTCTTTAAGCATGTGGCTGGCTAGTTCTTTGTCTATTATCTTCCATTCATCCAATGACACTGGCAGCTAGGTAGTGAGGTTGCCCCCACAATGACTAGCATGCAGGGCTCTTGTCTGCAACACACCTGCCACAGATGCCCAGTCGTTCTTATTGTAGTGGCATGTGGTTGTCACACAAGAATCTGCTGCCCTGAATTTCCAGCTGTTCAAGTTTGGGCTACTTTCTCCACTGACCTGAGAGATGTGGCAATGCTTTGCTTAAGATCTTCATAATGGCTAGATACAATAGCTTCACTCATTTGGTTTCTGGTTGATCTAGTATCTTGCAGTTCCAAATCCTAGATCATTTGGCAAAAGTCCTCGTTTTCAACAATGGTTTAGGGTTTCATATCTTTACAGATAAAAACTGTTATATATTCTGTTATTTTTTTGGGCAGTAGTTGAATTAAATTGAAGCTTGGAGCTAAACGCCATCTCCAGCATAGATTGTGTAGACTCTACTTGTTGTGATGTTGGGATAAATGATTTATCACATTTATTGTGTTCCCACAATGCTTCTGATTTGTAGTGTTTACATATGGCTTTGCTTTTATCTAGTTCTTCTTTAACGATGCACACTTTGAATCCACAGTAAGTCCACACATCTGATTTTAGTGTTGAATATGCTGATTTCAGTTGAGCAGGGCATGCCATTTTGTGCAAGGTAGTAAAGCACTAACAGATGCATTAGTGACATTTACTGGACTAGACATCAAAAATGAAACAAAAACATATTTCTACTTTTACAGTAGTAATAGAGCAGGATAGAGTTTCACAAGATTGATCTTGGGACTATAGGAATTGATATTAAATTGTTTAAATGAAAAATAATAATTAATCAGAAAGTCAGTATTTTTACCCATGCCTATTTGTCTTATTTCATTTTTTCATGTTGGGTCATTATGAGCAGCCGGGTTCCTCTTTGACTACAGGCTCAGAGCAGCAGCAAGCTGTGCTGCACAGATAAACCAGAGAAGACATTGGAGATGCATTTTAATGGCAGATGTAAATATAAATTATATACAGAAACAATCTATATTTGAAATGCACATTAAGTAGCAGTAATCGCTGGCCATATGTAAAATGTTTTGAAAATTGATGCCCATTTTTAAAAAGAGCTTAAGGGATGGATCCATTCTTGAGTTTGATGTCCCTGTTCTAAAGGAATCACAAACATTTTCTCAGAACTTTTTGTGCTGTTTTAAATCAAGCAAGTCACAGCTCAGTTAGTAGATTTTGTAAGAACTTAAGCAGCATATAATCAGTTTTCTCATTAGAGGGAGTGATTGCTGTTTTATGTATTGTTTGTTTTTGTTTACATGTTCTTGCTATTCTAACCTAATATACATACAATATACTGTTTTAAGTTGCATCTAGTTGAGTGCAATGTAAGTAAATATTTACCCATACAGAGCTTCTACATCTACTTTTTTTTTTTAAGCAGGTGATCAGACACTTCATGGTGCTGGGGGAGACAGCATGGATGACAGCACAGTTTTAGATGAGTCAGGCGAGACAAGCCCTGGACAGCAGCCTCCAATGCGCAGACTGCGGAGAGAGGCTTGCACATGCCCATATTGTAAAGATGGTGAAGGGAGGTATGTGAATAAATGTTTCTGTCATATCTTTAGTAAAGTATTTTTTACATGTTAAAAAAAATGGCATGCTTGGATCTCCTGGGCAATTATTATAGAGAAAGTTGCTAATGTTTGTGACATTTAGTTAAACAGTTAACCTATTTATGTATCACCTATTAACTTAATAGTAACTTGGTCATCTTTTTCTTAGATTATGTAACTTGATAACAGACTTATTTTAAAATTGATTTTATACAGCATTCTTCATCAAATTCATGCGTATGTGTTTAACTGAGCACTGCAACAACAGAAGTACTTAACATGCATGAAGATGCAAATTAGCACAGGACAAAACTGAGCCATTTCAGTTTTTGAGATAAGCCAACAAACAGTGGCAATTTAAAATTCCTTAATGTACCTCACACATAATAGTTAACAGTGGAAGAGAAGAAGACTAACTTCAGTGAAATGCGTTCCTAGAGAAATTTAAACCTGGGTCCAACAGTTGATTATAATAAAGTCGCAGTTGTGGTGAGCTTGGACAGCTGACCATCTTCCCTGTCTAGGGCATTCTACAATATTGCAATTACTGTATGTTTCTGGCAATATAAGATTACTTTTGTTAAACTTTGTGTTTTTGTTATGTAGGGTCCTATGGTGACCCAGTTTTCCCCTTTATATTCTTTAATGTGTAGACCTTAAAATGTCTTTATTCCCATACACTTGCCACCACAGTGTATTAAAGGCAATACATTTTATTATAAATAGTACCATGCAAGCCAGTAGAAAGTGGCTTTGTAAATCAAGACTGTATAACCTGATAATTCTACTGTAGATATGTAATTTTGGGTGGCGCAATAGCTTATGGTTGCGTTTGATTCTTCCTGGTCAGCTCATCTGCACAGGCCGAGACAGCCTGCTTTCTTCAGGTCATCACCTGGTTTAAGTTCATCAGGATGCAACATGGCAGCGAAAGCATGCCTTTGCAAGCCTCTCTCTTTATTGTCTCTGTGTAGCTCTTGACCAACACACCTTGCCCCCATCTCAAGTAATTGTTTCCTGTCAGCATACTTCAAACAAACAACCAAGAAAGGAATATAAGTCATTAAGCAGTAAAGCTAGCCCTCTCTGTCACAGATGGTCAGCAATTCAGTCATAAAAATCAGCATTCCAAAAGTTTTGGTGGTAGAGAATGAAAATGGTTTGTCAGTTTTCCTTGCTTTTTAAACATTATAAAAAGTTAAATGCTAATTCAACAAATAAAGACGTACATATTTTGTATCACCTTATATGAAATATATCACTCCACCACACTGTGGGTTTTAAGGCTCGATATTTCTCACGCTGCATCATATGGGCATTGTATTAGTGGCACAAGTGCTACAGCAGGATTTGGAGTTGGGGAAAAAAAATAGAATAGTGAGGCTTAGTAATGGATCATAATGATTGTAAGCCTATTCTTTTTTCAAACAAGGTTATAGTGTAAACCGGTAATCAGCAGCCCTAAAAGTATGCTAGGCTAAACTTGGATTTTAATGTTGAAGCTATTGAGGTATCTGTTTCACAAGCAAGTAAATCATTCCATAATTTAGGGGCTTAGTAATTAGGCTTGTCCTGTCTAACCCCAGTGTTTATATTTAAAAAAAAAAAAAAAGTCTGGTCTTAATGCTAACAATTTTTGTCCAAATGTTTTTGAGTGTTTTGTGACCTCCCAACTCGCCCATTCCATATCTTCTAATAAATTGATGAAACCCTTTCAGTCTGGATTAAAAACGGAGCACAGCTGTGAAAATAATGTGTTTGTGGCAGCAGATTCTTGACAAAACCAGCATATTAATTCTGTTAGACCTCACTGTAGCTTTTGACACTGTCAAAGATGACATTCTGCTGTCCAGAGAGAAAGTGGAGTAAAAAGGATTAAAATCTCACACTGAAAAAATGGGATAAATCTAATCTTTAACTAAGGTATATTGATTTTGAGGAACAAATAATGCCTTATTTTTTTTTTTTAACAAAACCACACTTACAATTATCAGTACCCTGCATTTAATACTTCGTACATCCTCCCTTTACCAATAAAACGCCACTGAGTCTTCTCCTATAACATCCTTTAAGTTTGTAGTATATAATCCAGGAAATCTGAGACCATTTCTCAGTCCTCTATTGTCCTCTATTGTGCTCGCTCCTCTTCAGCTCATCTCACAGGTTTTCATTGGAGCCATGAAAGGACCATGGCAGGATTTTGTGTTCCTTTAACCATTTTTGTGTTGACTTGGGTATTTGTTTTGGATCATTGTCCTGCTGGAAGATCCACCTGTGACTCTCTTTTAATTTTTATTTATTTATTTTTTTGTCCGAGGCTGTCAGGTTTAAATCTAAAATCTCAAAAGTATTTCATGGAGTCATGATGCCATATACTTTTTAAAAAGATTCTCGGGCATTTGTAGGAAAAACAGCCTCACAAAATCACAGAACCTCAATATACTTGATAGAGGGGATAAGGTTCTTTTGTTGCTATAGCCATCTTTCTTTTTATGCCAAATAAACCTGGAGTGTTTGTTGCCAAAAAGCTCAATTTTCATTTTGTCTGACCATAGAACACAGTTCCAATCAAAGTTCCAGTAGCCTTTAGCAAGCTCCAAGCACTTACGTTTGTGTTTGAATTTGACAGAAAAGGCTTTTTTGTGGCATGCCTTCCAAATCTTCATGGTGTTATCTTTGGAGACTTAGTGACCCCCCCAATATGCTGCTACTTTCTGTATTTCTCCATTTATTTTAGCCACATCTTTTACCATCCCGCTTTCTGTGCTTGGGGGCCAAAATAAACAAAGGGGTCTAGTTGATTTGAACTTTTTAATAATTGCTCTAACTGTAAATATGGGCATTTTCAGGCAAATAGTTTTTTGGTTTTTTTTTATGAGGGTCAGCATGCTTTTCTCTCATTTGAATTGTGTGTTCTGTTATCTTTCCCATGTTGATGAATGAATAGGGGAATTTGGCCTCTGTGCCTCCTCATATTTAAACCTCAGTGAAACAGGAAGTCGTGGATTACTGATTGAAAGTTCATTACACACTTTGGCCAACCTAAAAAATGGAAAAAATGTTTGTTACATTTTGTTCATAAGAATTTCTGTGGGTGCCAATAATTGTGACACATGTGGTTTTGTTCAAAATTACTTATTAATGAGGGATTTTTTTTTTTTTTATCTCAGAATACCTTTACTTCAATGTAATAGTTTCTCTTGTTTTTTCCGTGTGAGATTAAGGTAGTTCACTAAAAGGTGAAAATTTTATAATCCTTTTTACTCAGGTTTGCCTGGGATGCCATTAATTGTATAGAGGGGACTATATGTGGTCCCTACTCCATAATTATACTGACGATTTGTACAGTGAACTGAAAGGTACAAATCAGACTCTTCGAATAGCTTGTGATTAACACACATTCTACCAGAAGTAACTGTATGAATTAACTTCTGTGTATCCTTCATTCCTTATTTTATCCTTAAACTGGGTAAAGCAGCTTTTAGGTAGACTAGTTTCAGTGATAAAGCCTAAATGATCTGCTCATTTAGTAAAACTAATACTTAGAGCTATTGAGTTTAAAATGTGAGGATCCTGTTGCTGTCTGTGTAATTCTTACCATTTAATAACCAGTTTTTGTCACTCATCCAATCTTTAACAGAGTGACACAATTAATTAAAAGTAAAATACTAGCTTGGTGTTATAACTACTCCATTTTATTTTAGGAGTAGTGATCCAGGCAAGAAAAAGCAGCACATATGTCACATCCCAGGATGTCAGAAGGTGTACGGAAAGACATCACACTTGCGTGCTCACCTTCGATGGCATACAGGAGAGCGACCCTTTGTATGCTCCTGGCAACTCTGTGGAAAGCGCTTCACCCGCTCAGATGAACTGCAGAGGCATAAGCGCACACACACAGGTAAGGAAATAGTCATGGGATGCTCATGTTGTGAAAGTCAGTTACTACAATTTATCCTACATCTTGTGTCTTTTGTGTTTTTAATGTACTGTAGCCATTTAAAAATAGGGTATTAAATTTCCTTATGAGACAAAAAAGTTGTTTTGCATAAAATGCTATTTAAACAATTTGTAGACAGCTATATTTATATAGTTAATTTTATAGTTGATGCTAATTGTGTTGTAAGCTAATAGTTGTACTTTAATAATGGGTACAGTTTGTCAGCTTTCAGTATTTCTGACTACAGTGCTTTGCATATTGTTAATTTTACATTCAGCCACTGTTTATAGAATTACAGCTTCCCAGTTTGAATCCTTAAACTGTTTCAGTATAAAGATTTAGCAGATTAGCCTGATCTACAAACCTTTTTCTTTTTCCCCCCCTCTTGCACCGTAGAGGTATAGGAGCCGGGGATGTTCTGTCTCCTTCATTATAATGCATGTGCTAGATCGCTCTTGATTACTTCTGTATGTTCTTCGACTGGGAATGACCTGAGAAATGATCTATTGTTTGCAGCCACCTGGCTCGTAGCTCTGGGACAATCATGCCTAGAATACCCAGCATTATATGTATGTGGTTATATGTTGGATCCCCTGAATTCTGGTAGCTACCTTTCATGTGGATCTTATAATATCTCCTACTATGCCTCTCCTGATTTATTTATTTTTTCCCGTACTTTTCTGTCATCACTCATCTGCGCCACCCCATCCCGCCTGTCTCACCTTCTCCATTGTTCTGTGCTGCTTCTCTACTCGAAACTATGCTAAAATACTCTTGTGGCAGACTCCTTCAGCTTAAACAGTTTATTCAGAGAAAGTGGTCAGACTAGCAGGTCGTCCCCACCACCTGGCTGCAAATGAAAAGTTCACCGGAAGTACCTGTTCAGGAATATACTGTACCATCCTACTCATGGCTTTGGAAATAAGAGTTTCAGTGTGCCATATTCTCAATATGCTAAAATAACCTGGCTCTGGATCTGTGCAAAATTGACCCTCATCAGTTAATAGTGTTTAACTCAAAATCCCTCAATTGTAAAGCATTGGTGATATCAGAATTTCATTACAGATTCCAACTTTGATGTAATATGCTTAACAGAAACCTGGCAAAAGCCAAATGAATTTACATCTCTCACAGAAGCAGCACCACACAGATATGTTCACTCCTCAGAGACTCGTAGCTCAAGACAAGGAGGAGTCACAGTATTTGCAAGATCACAGTTAAACTTTAAAAGAATCCCAACTGACTGCCCATTGTCTGAGTGTCTGGCTGTTAAACTAATTATGAAATCTGGTCCTGTCTGTCGTCTTGTTGTCTGTCATCCGCCAGACTACAATGTATCTTTCTTAACTGACCTAACTGAACTTTTAACCCACTTTTATCCACACTTTCCCGGAGTGTCATTCTTCTTGGCATCTTCAACATCCATATTGACACTCAAACATGTAAACTGAAGAAAGAATTCCTGTCCTTACTGGACTGTTTTGACTTCGTAGTTGTTTTTCCTACTCACGTTGGTGCTCATATATTGGACTTGAGCAGTGATTTGGGACTCCCTGATCATAAAGCAGTACTTTTCACTGTCTCATTACCTTTCCTTCCTCTTACCTGTAAACGCCAAATTTCTTTCAGAAACCTTAAATATCTGTCCCTCTATCCATTCTGGATCCACTTTCTGATCTTTTTCTGTCTTCCCCTATTCCATCAACACTAGATAGTCTTGTTAACTATTATAACTCGGCCATTCATTCAAGGCTTCTTTTAAGTGTTCATCTCCGTGGTGTCATTCAGAATTATGGTTTATGAAAGCAGCTGGCCGATGCCTTGAGAGAATGTCACATAAGACTGGCCTCATTGCATATCCAGGTTTTCTCTGACCACCAAAGGGCTTACATGGATGCACTAACTGCAGCCAAGAACACATTATGGCAGAATAATAGTAAATGGCCATGATAACCCAAGGGTTTTGTTTTCTGTCTATAATAAACTACTTCAACCTGCATCTGGCCCAGTTTCCATTTATTCAGTTTGTGGAAAAATCCCCCCTTTTTCTGTAATAAAATTAAAGATCTAAATGATTCAACTAACATGAATCCATCTGTTTACATTTTTACGGCTTCCACTCCTTGCAGCTCCTTTTCTAAATGCTCACCAGTTGCATCTATATTTGTTAATTACCTGCTTTTAAGATGAAGCTAATTAATCGTGTACTGGACCCCATCCCCACCACACTTATTAAATCCTGCCTTCATACCATAATCCAGACTGCAACAACAATAATACATGCATCCCTTGACACTGGCTTTGTTCCAGTCACTTTTAAAATCACTTCTGTAACCCCAGTGTTAAAGTCTGGTCTTGATGCTGACCTTTTCTGTCAAAAGGTCTTGAGTGTGTTGTAGCGTCCCAAATAACCAATTACTTCACCTCCTAATAAATTGATGGAACCCTTTCAGTCTGGTTTCAGGGCACAGCTGTGAAACTGCTCTGCTTTGGGTAACTGATTTGCTTATGGCAGCAGACTCTGGACAAAGTAGCATATTAATTTAGTTAGATCTTAGTGCAGCTTTTAACACTGTTGGAAATGAAATTCTACTGACCAGAATGGAGAATATTCTGGGTATCTCTGGCACTGCCCTCCAGTGATTTAAGTTCTATCTGACTGATAAGCAAGACTTTGTTAGTCTTGGCAACAGCAGATCCAGCTCAGTGCCAGTCACACAAGGAGTTCCTCAGGCTCAGTCCTCTCCCCTCTGCTCTTCTGTACTGTATTATTTGTAGCTTTGGACTGGGTTATTTTTATGGAGACAATTCTCAACTAATTCAGTGATTAAAGTGAGACTTCATCAGAGTTTCTCAGCCTACAACTTGCCTCAGTAAAATGTAAAACCAGCATGGAGCAGAACTCTTTAAATTGCTACAAAACTGAACTCTAACAAATTGGCACTAAAGTACAACTTAAGAAAATTAGCTCATTTTCAGCCAATCTTGACAGTGATCTCATCAGAACTTCTTCTAATGCAAGGAATCTTGGTGTCATCCTCCCTTGGAATCCCATCCTGGATTCCTCCCTTTCTTATTCCATCCCCATAAACCACATTAAGAAACTTTACTTTAACCTCCGTAACATATCCCATGTTCGCTCATTTGTCTCCTCTTGTAATGCTGAGAAACTTGTTCATGCTTTTATCACATTTCTCATCAATTATTGTAACTCCTTACTGGCAGGTGCCTCTTCTAATCTTGGATAATAGCACCAGTTGATTCAAAACTCTGCTGCAAGTGTCCTTATACGAACCAACAACAACGAGCACACAATGCCCATCTTGCTTCACCTTCACTGGGTTCCTGTGTCTTACAGGATCAAATATAAAATTCTGTTAGTAACCTTCAAAGCTTAAATTGGCCTGGCACCGGACTACATCAGTGACCTTCTCAATCGCTATGCCCCTGTTCACCCACCAAGGTCCTCGCAATTTTGTTGTGCCCCACACTAACCTGCTCTCTATGGGTGAAAGGGCCTTCAGTTGTAAGCACCCAGACTTTGAAATGACCTCCCAAAATTAATTAGATCAGCTGACTCAATTAATCCCTTTAAAAATTAATTTAAACTCCTCTGTTCAGGAAGGCTTTTAATTTAACCGTAACATTCTGCCCCTTCTTTCAGTTTATCTTTATGTCCAGATGCTCAGGATAATTGTGTGTGTGTGTGTTATATCACAAATGATGTTATTTGCTTAGGCTTTTCTTTTAGTGTTGAATTTAGTATTTTATTCTGGTTTATTGTCTTTTATTCTATTTAACGCTTGGTATCCTCTACATTTATCTGTTTAGTGCTCTGTAGAGAAATATTTGTACCTAATATACCCTGCTGTTTAAATAAGCACTTTGAGCAATGGAAAGGTGCTATATTAATAAAATGTATTTTTATTATTACTTTGTGTTCTTTGATATAACCTGGGGTTTTTTTTATCTGCTCTTTGGATAATATCCATATTCCATGGCTCTTGGATCCTCCCAATCAACATTTGAGTTTGAGGTGCTGAGTAACAGTCTGCTCTTAAAACTACAGTATTTTTTTTTGCGGACATTTATTACTGGTTTAAAGTGAGACTTAAGAGATGATAATAACAATCGCCTTTAATAGGGTATGTTGCTCAAGAGCCACCTTCCAGCTATATAGCGGACCACTGCATTGGTATTGGCCAAATACGTTTGTGTGAAAAATGTTGTGTGGTGACCAATAGCTCTTTATAACACATTGTTGATTCATGCATTTCACCTATTTTAACCCCCTCTAAACCCTTTTAGTTAATAAAAATGCATAAAATCTATAGCATGCTCCAAGCTGTTGTTTCCACAAATGTAGATGCTGTTATGGCTGGCTTTGGGCAGGTGTCAGAGAATCAAAAATCGAAGAGTTAAATTCTAACCTGATCCAATTCTTCCCTTGCCTCATGTACTGGTGACACTATGTAAAGATTCAATGACGTCACCAGGAATGTGCAAAACTTATAGTGGTCAGAGACAAGACTCTGTGTGGCCGATGGATGGAAATCTCCATTTTGCTCATACCGCAAAGCACTCCCCTCTGACCCAGAGACTGTTGCTTCACAGCTCACCCACTGGCAGTTCACTATAGCACACATCTTCAAAGTGAGATGCTTCATGGCATGAGTCCACAGCAGTTCACCTCACTACAAACAGTACAGTTACTTGTTTTATGTTTTTACTGCTCTTAGTTACACAACTTTGTATGGTAGCTCTGAATTGCACGGTGTAGGAGGGATTATCTTGGACACCATACTTTCATATACCTAGCAAATTAACTGTGCCATTTAATAAATGTAAAGGTGTTTTTCTTTCACTTAATATTATTGCTTTATCTAAACATTAATTGAATATACCGAATATTAGTTTTACTATTCTTTACAAAAAATTAAGATGTGTTTATTTCTGACTTAAGCAATGTAGTACTCCAAAGCTTGCTATGTGTAATTAGACAAGTAGATGGACAAAACAAATGTCCATCAGCTAATAGCAGAGTCTTAATAATGCACCAGAAATGAAGAGGATTTCAATTTGTGCGTATGTATAAAGAAACCATGGGCATCAACACTAGTCCTATGTTTCTGAAATGGTATACTACAAACCGGATTCCATAGACAAATCGTGAATAAAAACTGAATGCAATGATGTGGAGGTGCCAACTTCTAATATTTTATTCAGAATAGAACATAAATCACGGAACAAAAGTTTAAATTGAGAAAATGTATCATTTTAAGGGAAAAATATGTTGATTCAGAATTTCATGGTGTCAACAAATCCCAAAAAAGTTGGGACAAGGCCATTTTCACCACTGTGTGGCATCTCCCCTTCTTACCACACTCTACAGACGTATGGGGACCGAGGAGACCAGTTTCTCAAGTTTAGAAATAGGAATGCTCTCCCATTCTTGTCTAATACAGGCCTCTAACTGTTCAATCGTCTTGGGCCTTCTTTGTCGCACCTTCCTCTTTATGATGCGCC
>NW_024384774.1:0-6666 GCF_016835505.1 Polypterus senegalus
TTGTTGCTACTCTTGTATGTAATTTAGCCTTCATCATTGTATTTTGTTAACTTTATTATGGAAAAACTATTGCATTGATGTAATCTGATATCAACATAATAAAAAAATACCGATGGCTTTGGAGGGCACATTTACACCGGTCGAGTGTCAGTCCTGCACTCCTAATTCTATTCCTAATTCGACACCTCGATTGTATTGTTTTGCTTAATTATTAACACGCCGTTCGCTCTTTAATATAAAAAAGGTGGACAAATGTTAAAAGAAACACATCACCAAATGCTAATAGTGTGTTACGAAATAAATGACATACATCTATTAATCCATTAACCCAAACACGGGAAATGCTGTGATTTTTACGATTAAACCACGAGATTACGAAGTGGTTTAACTAAAAGTGATGCACTTACAAAAAGCTGTACATATCCATTATAAAGTTCACAGACACACGTCGCATTTCATTTTGCTCCCTCTTCATTCGACTGGAGTTAAATTTTTCAAGCGACACATCTTCCATGACGTTATAAAATTCAAAAGTTGCCATCTTTTCCAGTAACAAGTCCACTTACAGATGGAGTTAAACGACAACACAAAAATGACTCGCAAGTACAAGTCAAACCTGACGAGTGACGTGTGTCGTAAAACACATGCGCAGAACAAATCGGGCAGAGTCGTGAAATGAATTTTAATTAAGCAGAGAGCGCGTGCACGAGACAAATCGGATGGGGATTCATGTCGCAAAGTAAAAAAACGCAGATCGGACAGGGTCGGAATAGTAAAGCTCTGCGCCTGCGTGCGCAGGCACGCGCAAATCGGGTAGGCCCGCAGATCGGGTAGCGACAGTGCTTCGAAAGCTCGACAGAGTGTCGAAACCCGAGTATCGAGCGGCCCATCACTACTGGCAGGGGAGGAGGGGTAATGGGTTTTCGAAGCACAGCACTGTGTTAAGGCAGTCGCACTTCACGGCGTCAGTAGGGCCTGATTCAGAGGGGACTGGGCGGTCTCGTGGTCTGGAATCCCTACAGATTTTATTTTTTCTCCAGCCGTCTGGAGTTTTTTTGTTTTTTCTGTCTCCCCTGGCCATTGAACCTTACTCTTATTCGATGTTAATTAATGTTGATTTATTTTGTTTTATAATTGTGTCTTTCATTTTTCTATTCTTTAATATTGTAGTGACCCGGCAGCCAGTGCTGGCGGCATGATGCATTGTGGGTAATTTATGTAAAGTTTACTGTTGTGTTAAATTAGCAAGGTAATCGAATTATTGTTCCTGTTGTAATTGTTGTATGTGTTTGTGTTCAACTGGTGGGATGGGTTTGGGTTATTGCCGTCCGGGGTTATTAAATTGTAAATAGTTACCATCAATGAGAAAGGTGGCTTCGTTAATGACCTTGGCAATGGTTTTGCAATGAGATTGAGCTTTGTTTTCTGACTATCTGCTTAATAAAGAGATACAACAGGACAGAGCTGTGTATTGCTCTAAGATTTCATCTAAGCAATGATTGCCGAGACACTCGGAGTCGTGCGGTGTATTTGATACGAATGCTCGCTGGCTTATTGAGTTAGGTACAGTTGCATGCATGGCGCTGGCATTCCGATGGCCGACCAGCTTGGGGGAAGTGCACGGCTGAGTACGGCTCTGAAAACTTTAAGACTCATCTACCGGTCGCTATAATATGTGAAGCACTTTGAGCTACTGTGTGTATGAAAATGTGCTATATAAATAAATGTTGTTGTTGACTCAACCCGTGTCAGCGCTCCGAGCATATGGCCTGCACTGACAGCTCTAGCTACGCTCCGGGCTCAGTGTGAACAGAGAGAGAGAGAGAGAGAGAGAGAGATCCTTTCTGTGTGCTTTGAAACTACGTGACGTTGCCTGCACGTACGCGTAGAGCTTCTGCACTAGCCAGTTCACGGCACGCGCAGGGGGGCTGTCTGCTCCGAGAGTCTCTGTGTAGATGGAGACAGCCGGGCAGCTTGAATTTCAGTGTGCTTTGAACTACACGCACTTGCCTGCGGGGGCTGCTAAAAGCTGGGCTGCTTGCCTTTTGCCGTCTGGAGTTGTTTTTGTTTTTTCTGTCCACCCTGGCCATCGGACCTTACTTATTCTATGTTAATTAATGTTGACTTATTTTTATTTTTTATTGTGTCTTCTATTTTTCTATTCTTCATTTTGTAAAGCACTTTGAACTACATTTTTTTTTGTATGAAAATGTGCTATATAAATAAATGTTGTTTTCTTTCCGTGAGATGGGAAAGGTTGGATCTGTAAGTGGGCTTAGATAAAAAAAAAAGTGGCTTACAAATGATAAAGTTTAGATATTTTAAAAATAATATTTACATAGATGCAAGGATTCTTACCCAAAGCAATATTGGCAGGAACGGCGACAAGTTAGATCAGTCCGGCTGGCGTGTGTGTGTGTGTGTGTGTGTTTATGTCCTCGGAAGAAGTAGCCCAGGAAGTGGAGGGCCAGCCAACATGTGGGGCTGTCTGGGTATGGATAGGAACATGCCTGAACTTGTCCAGGGTCCGGCTGCAACATGCCTGAACTTGTCTTCGGAAGAGGGGGGCTGGGAAGTGGTTGGGGAGTGGTGATGGGTTCAAGGGGGGCGAGGGCCTAGGCAGACCTTGGGCATGTCTGGACTTGCCCTAGTGAGATGGGGGCAGAACAGGTGGCCAAGCAGGTGGGCGGGTGGTTCAAGGGGTTGGGGACATCCATCAAATTGCCCTTGACAGAAAGTAGGACCAAACAAGTGGCCTAACAGTTGGTTGGGGGGGCAGGACTTCCGGTCATAAATCAAAAAGTATACTACTCCGATGATTTCTAAAATGAACAGTTTCAGCCAGAAAGGGATGCCTTATAAGCCCTGATTCAGACCCCTCAGAGTCAAACATGAATATGAAAGGGTGGAATTTCAAGCACCATTAATACAAGTGCCCATTCTGCAATATAATGTACAACAGCCTGACTCAGATTAAAACCGTTCCACCTTCATAATGCAAAGAAACTGGGACCTGCAAGACTTAAAAGAGGTGGTACAGGAGTTGCTGAACCAGTCCTTGACGGTGGAGAAACAGTTACATGACATGAATAAGCCAAATGCTGCAGAATGGATTCAGGTCCTCAGAAGAAAGTTCATTTCAAGCTGAAATGATGTGAGAGGGCAATGGACGGAGACTGTGGGACGACAGGGGGTTGATAGTGGCCAGTTCAATGTTCAGTGGACAGTTACAAGCACAAATAAATGCAAAAGTGAACTTGTTTGGACAAGACTCGATGGCCCGCCTGTGCCTTTGCATTTCAGTTACGGAAAAGGGAGTGAAGGTCGCAACAGAACACCACACCGCCCCTGCACTGACCACCACCATTACAGGCTCCTATACTGCCTTGACTGTTCATGTTTTTCTCAAAACAACAAAAATCTCTGCTGTCCTGGGTTCCTTTTGCATTACAGTATTTAAACTTTTTGTACTGTGTTGCATGATTTTTTAGACTGTATTATGGAAGTCTGGCTCTTGGACTTTTTAGCTGCTGCTGTCAGAACAAGAGACTATTTGCATAATGAACTGTTATATCCCAGCAGAATTGGCTGGAGCAGTATCTGTGTTACGTCACAACAGCTGCTTTTCTTCTGGAGTGGTTCTAATCCCAGATATCCCCATTGCTAAATCCGCTTGCTTTCAGTGGCATAATGTGAGACAATGGGTATTAGCATGTCAGGAAGTGGAAGATTGGGAGTATGTGGGACCTAATATTTGGTCCATCCCAGATGGATCTGTTAAGAAAATTGCAATAGGACAAATTGTGCCTGTAACCTGATCGCTCTGTCATTTACCTTCCACCTCTCCACCTACACCCATGCGGTTTACCCTTCAAATCTTTTAGTTAGATTCGCTCCACTCATCTCTCCAGGTACAAGAGAAATAATATTTTGTCTGAATAGCTTATGTTGAACCCTTGGTCATTTTCCCAAAGTCATCCTTCCGTTTACCTTGTGCACAATATCTTTTTCAGTTTGAGGCTGAGGCCGGTATTACAATCCTTTATGCTGACTTAGTTAAGCGGGGTGCTATTATTCCGATTCAATAATCTCCTGTTCTTCTAGTTAGAAAAGCAGATAACTCATGACGCTGCTATACGCCCTATGACTCCTATAGTCCCGAGTCCTTCCACTATTCTCTTTACTGTCCCGTCCACTGCTATGTGGTTTTCTGTTACTGATTTTACGAATGCTTTTTTTAATTCCTGTTCACCTTGACTCCAAGTTCTGGTTCACATTCACTGTTAAAGGGAAGCGTTGGACCTGAACTGTGATGCCGAGGGATATACAGAGGATCTCTGTGTGTGTGTGCCCGCGTCCGAGTGAGTAAAGACAAGAATTACAACAGATAACAAATTGAAAGGTTATTTGTCAAAGGGGGGTGGTGTCCTGGTGTGATATGTAGCTGAGTTGCTTTTATGCTCTGAGACTCAGGAATAATGCGAAGAAGACACAAAGGCTTTGGTGGTCTTCCTACCGGAAATCAGGCACAAAATGTTCTGGAAAAAAAAATGAAATACCTGAGTCATGATTTGACTGCAGGGGAATGAATGTGCACAGTCTGCTAAACGGCAAGTTATGTCCGTTCTTGGAATGTTAGGATATTGCCAGCAATGGGTTAGAAAGGATTTTTTTTGCTGAAAAAGCGCAGCCACTCCAAGACTTAGCAACCTCTTCTAATTTGGCTTTGACTGATAAAATTTCATGGACGAAGCAGGCTGAGAAGGCTTAACTGATATGAAATAAATTTTGATGTCTGCGTCTGAGTTAAGACTTCCGGACTAGTCTCGTCCTTTCACTCTGTTTGTGGATGAGAAAGGCGGGTGTAAGACTGCAGTATTAACTCAACAACAAGGAGACAGACAAGGACCAGTCGCATACTGTTTAAAATAAATAAATAAAAACTGGATCCAGTGGCCGCTACAATCCCAGCCTGTTTGAAAGCAGCTGCTGCAATAACAGAGGCCATATTATCATGCTCAGATGTTGTTCTCATTGAGTCTATTAACTGTTAAGGTACCACATGCTGTACATTCCATCTTAATACAGACAAGAACATCTCATTTGACAGGTGCACTTGCGGTGGTGAAGTGTCAAGCTCACAAGTGGAAAACGAATCCAGTGAGTGAGGGAAATGCACGAGCAGACATGTGGGCAAAGAAAGCCGCCCGGGATCCTGCTTCACCTCTAACTGCTTTATTTCTAGAACAGAAGGAAGAACAAGAGTCATCCGAGGATGCAGTTTTATCTCTACAAACTGTAGCAACGGAAAAGGAGATAAAGACATGGAAGAAAGAGGGATCACAAAAAAATCCAAAAGGAATTTGAATCCTTCCATTAATTAAACGTCCTTTTTTCCAGGTATTGCAAAGGATGTCCATGGTCTGGCCCACCCTTCCAGAGATGCAATGATGGCACAGGTGCAACAATCCTGTCACGCCCGAGGTATTTCTGTCTTTGCTGATTAGTTCTGTAAGAAGCGTACACTATGCCAAAGATTTAATGTAGGAAAAGGCTTGCAGGTAAGTCCGGCTGTAACACCAAATGCCAGAGGGCCCTTTGAACATCTGCAGATAGATTTCTTTTAACTAACCCCATCTCATGGGTATAAATATTGCTTACTAATCATCTACGTTTTCTCACGCTGGCACGCAGATGCCAAGTCAGTGGCCAAAGCACTAGTTTAAAAAAAAAAAATCATCCCATGTTTGGGGTTTGCAAGTAAATACTCTGTTACAAGAACTGACTCACTGGCTGCAGATTGATGTCCACCACTACAGCAAGTATCATCCACAGAGTGAAGGGATGGTGGAGCATATATATTCCACCTTAAAAATTTAAATTGGCAAACATCTTTGAACAAATTCATTGCCTTTGGCTCTGGCTGGTCTGCGGGGAAGGACTCATCGCCAAATAAGACTCTCACCATTGGAGATTCTTACTGGCCGCCCTATGCTAATGTGCTACCCGCTATGTAAAATTACTCTCCGCATGGTCAACAATGATTTAGCATCTTTTCTTTCAGGTCTGCGTAGTGCCTTACAGATAGAGTGCATGAACAAGTGAGGGAAACGTGGTGAATTACCTTACTACTGTAAGGGCAATACACTATTAAAATGTACTCTGCACCCTGTCAAATGTCACTATTGAAAGATGCTCCACTTTGAATCCAGACTCCCTACTCCCCACTGAGGGAGAGAGGGAACCACACAACTGCCATGATGAGATAACAAAGATCCTGAAACCCAGACCGGACCTCCAGGAAACTCCACTAGAAACAGCAGAAGTACTTTATGTGGACGGCTGTTCCTTACAAATGGACGACGGGACACTCTCCACTAGTTATGCAGTGGTCAAAGGAGACCACTTACTTGAAGCAAATTGAATCTCTTCTAGTTTAAGCGCACAAGCAGCTGAGCTAACAGCTCTCACCTGAGCTTGCCAGTTGTCCGAAGAGAAGGTCAAAACCATTTACACAGATTCCAGATATGCCTTTGGAGTCTGCCATGATCATGGGGTATTATGGGAATTAAGAGGATTAAAAACCAGTACTGGTAAGCCCATACAACATCAGAAATTAGCGGAATCCCTTCTCAAAGCTATAACAAAACCATCAAAACTGGCAAT
>NW_024384775.1:0-22396 GCF_016835505.1 Polypterus senegalus
CCCAGGCGGGGGGTAGGCCCCGCATGTCCCCAAATTTATTTTGGGGGGCTTCCCCCCCTTTTTGTTCCCCTTTTTTTACGTTTTTAAAATATTGGAAACAAGATGGAAGTGATTGAAGTCAACAGCAGACGTTCGAAAAACAGGGAGTGAAAGAGGTTTTCGATTTTTGGGGGCCCCCTTCTCGATTCCAATTGAGGGAAAGGGGAAAGGAAACGTGTTGGATTGGAATTGAAGGATGGACAGATGGATGAGGAGATTTTTGTGGGGGGTTTTAAAAACTCTGTTTTCACCTGGTGAGATTGATTCCCTTTTTTTCCCTTTTCCCGGTAAACTACCTTTGAAGTGGTTTTAAATAGGGCTTTTATGATAAATGTTTGAAAACGGTGGAGAGAAAAACTGGTTAAGTTTTAAAAAAAATTTTGATTTCCCTTTTGGGACAGGATGGACAAAAGTAAATTTTTTAATGTTCACAGAAATTGAAACTACAGGATATTTTTTTTGGTTTTAAATTTTTTGCGATGTTAAACTGGTAAAATTTTGGATGAGGATGGGATAAAAATGGATTGTAAAATTTTGATGAATTCTCAAAAGGAAAATTTGGAAAATGACCCATTTGCCCTTTCTCAAATTTTCGGGGGGCCCTTTTTCTTTTTGGTAAACCAAAATATGAGGGGGGAAATGGGGGGCCAAACGGGGGTTGGATAATAAAATGTAGAAGAAAAAGGGGGGGACACAGTACAAAGTGGGAACCTATAAAATGAAATTTTTGTGGACGGGAAAATGTCTTTAGGGACTTCCGCCCCCTTCCATGTAAGAAATAAATGAGGAAAAGAAAATTGGCGGCTTTTGGAGAGTTGAGGGAAAAAAAGGAAATGGAAGACATAGAAAGAGAAGGAACCCAAAAGTGAAAAGGGAGAAAGGGAAAAAAGAAAAAACATTGGAGAAAAAGAGAGAAGCGAACAAGGAGGGGGGAGGACAGAGGAGAAACTGCCTTTGGCGTTAATTGAAAAAAAAACAGAGCTGAAATAGAAAGTAGAATGGAGCAACACAGAACATTTTTTTCCCACAGAGGATCATGGACACCCCAGTGGACGATTTTTGGTCTTTCCCTCAGCAGGGGGGGAAGGGAAAAAACGGAGCAGGGGGAAGGAAAGGAAACATGGGGAAAACACAAAAAAAACCCAGGTTGCAGAGGGGGGGCCGATAATCTTCCCCGACCCGGAATCAGAGGGGGAGAAAACCCAAGGAAGGGGGGACGCTCCTGTTTTGGTCAAAAGACATGGAAGGGTTTGTTTCACCCCGGGCATGAAGGGGTAGAAAGTGGAGAACAGAAAAAAAAGTGGCCAAGCCCAAAAATATGAACTCCGAGGGGGGAAAGATGGGGGGGGTGACTAACTCAATAAAAAAAAAGGAAAAAAAAATAACCTTGAATTAAATATTAAAAGAAGAAAGGAAAAAAATGGTGTTTTTTTACTTAAGAATTTTCCCGTTGGTTTGTTGCTTTAAATGTGGAAACCCTTTAAAAAATCAATGAAATTAAAAAGACTGGGGGAAGGCAGGTTTTTTTTCGGGACAAATAGAAAAAAAAATGGGAGTTGGGGTGTTAATTAAGTAAAAATTGAAATTAAAACATATAAAAGTGAGGGGAGAGTTTAAAATTAAATTTTTGGGAAAGAGATCCGTTAATTAATGTATATACCCAAAACACCCGCCAAAATGGTGTTTTTTTCCCAAACAGCGTTGCTTTAAAAAACAACAATTGTGGTGGGGCCCAAAAATTGCGGTGATCAAGGCTAAGGGCAACAGGAAGAAAAACCTAAAAACTAAAGAAATTAAAAAGGACTGTTATCAAGGATTATTTGGGGAACTAAAAAGAAAAAAAAAGGTTTTTACCGGGAAAGGGAACTGGGGAAAGGCCTCTAAAGACTATTTTTGGTCGATAGTAATTATGACAAAAAATTTAAATTAAGCCCGTTTTTTTTCAGACCATTGTGTTTGGGGCAGAATACGAAAGGCAGAAAAAAAAAAAGATTTGTGGAAACTAAATTTAACCCTTGTTGGGATTGAAAATTAGGGAAGAATATGGACCCCCTATAGGGTGGAAACCCCAAAAAAGTTTGGGGTTTGGAAGCAAAAAGAGTGGGGGGAGGTGAGAAAAGAACACTGGGAATTTTTCCAAAAAAAAAAAAGGGTAGGAAGAAAAAAAGAAAAACATTACAAATGAACTGGAACAATTGACAAAAAAGGGGAGATAAATGCGAGACAAATTAGAATAAGAAAAATAAAAGAAAATTGGGAAAAGTATATAAAAACAGAGAAAAAAAAGATTAAGTTAGGCAGAGTCAGAGAGCAAGAGGAAGGAAAAAGCTCCGTTTTTTTTAAAAAATAAAAGAAAAAAGGGAAAAAAAACCAATATAGAAAATTGAAGGATAAAAAATGGACGGTGAAGGAGGAAATAAAAACCCTTTTGGGCATGCGTACTAAAAGGGAATTAGAAAAGAAAAAAAATTAACTTGAGCATTAACAAACTGGAGGAACCATAGATGGCGTTTTTCAAAAAACAGAAAATGTTGAGGAGATTGAAATCAGGAGATGGAAATATTAAAAAGGTAGTAAAGGGGAAAAATCCAGGAATAGAAACCATAGAATTTTATGTGTCTTTTTTGGGGTCTAATAAAAAAAATTCAGGTTTTTTTCTGGGAAAATTTTGAAAATGGGGGAAAGAGAACAATGAAAAGGGGGATAATAACATTGATACCCAAACAAGGGAGATGGTTGATATAAAGGGTGGGGCCCGATAACATATTATCCAGGACTACAAGATATTAAAAGTCCTGGAATAGAATAAAAGATAAGTGGAAAATGTGAAAAAAAAGATGTGTAAAAGGTAGGAAATTATTGAAAATAGTGTGTAATGAAGGTTATATTTTAATGGGAAAAAAAAATGGACGTGAATAATTTTTAATTGGGGCCTTTGAAAAGTGGGGCATGAAATATGTGGAGGTTTTTCAGAGGGGGGGGATTTTTGAAATTTTAAACTGGATAAAGACAGTGTATGGAATTACAAGTAGAATTAGAGTAAATAAAAATTTTCAGAAAAATACAGGAGAAAGGGGTAAGGAAGGGGGCCCCCTTTTTCACAATACTATTTTATAAAAAATTGAACCGTTAATAAATCTGGTAAAAAATGAGAGACAGATAGGGGTTGAAGTCCCAGGAAGGGGGCAAAAAGTTAAAATTTTTATATATGGTAGTGACATAATGTCAGAATTCGCAGTATAGGCAGGTAATTTAATAAAGGAAATATTCAGGCATGGATCCCCTTAAATCTGGAGAAATGGGATTGTGTGTTATGGGGTAACTGGAAAGAAAAAATTAGGAAAAGTAAGACTTTCCCAAAAGTGTTAAAATATTGGGGTAAATTAGGAAAGATAATAGAAAAAAAAAAAGGAAAATTTTAAAAAAATAAATAAAAAACAGGTTTTGGAATTGAAAAATATGGAGGGCAAGATTTTGCTGGTGAAAGAATAATAATCCCAAAATTTACAAATTTTCACCCTTTTTTTTTCCCCAGAAAAAAAATTAAAAAAATTTAAAAGCTGTTTTGTTTTTCCCATGGGGTCAAAAAGTGAAAATTGAAGAAAAATAATAATGAAACAAAAGAAAATGGGGGAAAAGGGTTTAAATATAAAAAAGAGCTGTTTAAAACATTCGGTGGTTCTGGCTTTTTAAAAGGAAAAAAGGGTGATTTTATCATATCTTGGGTACTGGGAAAAATAAAATTTTTAAAAGCATTAACAATGATATTCCTTTAATATAGCAAAAAACTATAAGATAGTTACAAAATTTTAGGGAAAAACAGATGGGAAGAAAGGGGGGTAAAAGGGGGAAAAAAAGACCGAAAAAAATATATAAAAAAAAAAAATGTTAAAATAAAAAAAATGACTGAAAAAAACAAGCAAAAAAAAGTATGGCAACAAAACAATGGAAAAAGTTGACCAATAGACAAAAGGATTTGGGCTGGTTGGGCTCGAAGGGTTTCCGCAAACACTGCAATGTAAAGGCGGTAGAAAAATTGATATTCGGAAGGGAAATGCGGGAAAAAACATCTGAACATTGTTTTGGAAATGTGAAAATCAAAGGAATTTGGAAGGGGGGTAATGGGGGAAAAGGGGTGGGTTTTGGGGAAAAAGGGAAATTTCAAAAAAAGGTACTTTTGGATTAGTGGGGGTAACGAAGAGAAAAAGGGAAAACCCCAAAGGCAAATAATTAATATAGTTAAAAAAATATGGTGGGAAAAAATGAACTGGTGATAATAATAAAGGGTTTTCTATTCAAAGACTTCAGAAATGTGGGGAAAGTAAAGGGGGATGGAAAAAAAAAAGAAGATCAATTGTAAGAAAAAGGGGGAAAGATAAAGGTAAAAAACAATTAAAGGGTTTTTTGGGGAAAAAAAAAAAAAAAAAAAAGGTTCTCCCAGGGCGAGGCTCATCCATTGCACCGGTGTGTTGACCCCTGCGATTTCCCAAATGGGGGAAATTTCGACTGCATAATTTGTGGTAGTGGGGACTGCGTTCGCTCTCCCTGATAGTCCTGGTTCAAAAACAGACTGAAAACATGCTTTCAACTTATGGAAGTGGTCCCGGGCGATTGTAGAAGCAGGAGCCTGTGAAAACAACGGCTCTGGGAGCTTTAAGCAATAAATAAAGAATTTCCCAAAAAATCAATCAATCAATCTGTCTGTCGTCCATTTATTTATTTATTTTGGGACCCCCCCCTAGAAAAAAATGATAATAAAATAATATAATTTAAATTAACTAATCAATGTATTTATTTATTTTAAAGGACCCCCACATAATAAAATAATAATATAAATAACCATTCATTATTTTTAGTGCCTCTTTACTGATTTTAACCCGTTTTCCTTTTGCTGCCAAGAGCCCAGCTTCTGACAGGGTGGAAGGAGGAAAAAGAAAAGACGAGGTGAAGGCACCTGCTGGCAGAAAGGCAAAAGCTTACAGCACTCGGTATTCCCAGTAAACAGGGCTGCCCTTTTTTCTCTCCCAAATATGCAACTTTGAACCCCTCTTTCTGAACGACAGCCGTATGTTTTTTTTTTTTCTCCTTCCCCCTGTTGTCTTCTTTTTTTTTTTTTGCCATTCTTTGAAATTTTTGGAATGTCTTTTGAATTAGAATTCGTTGTCCTTCATGCTGATCCCCTTCTGTCGGCTCTCTCGCTCTCGCCACCCATTTAAGACCCCTGTTACCCGTTCCACCTCATGGATGGATGGATGGATGGATACATAGATAGACAGATAGATCCGCCCAGCTCTTCAGCGGGGAGCCTGCAACTTTAAAAAGGGGGGGCATCGTCCAGAAAGGACCAGCAACCTGGGTGTCCTTGCAAACGGCAACCCCACAGTGGCATGGAGGCAAACGTGAATATCGGGCAAGTTTCTTAGCAGCCTTTGTCGATTTTCACAAACATTGACTCAGTTGTTGAGCTTCCCTGTGGGAGTTCCTGAGACTTAGTGGGATTCCCCGGAAGTTGCTGGATATCAGGGCCCACCCCAGCACTGGTACTGTGAGGTGGTGGGGAGACAGAACCTCTGTTTTTTTCCCAGTTGATTCTGTGGTTCGTCAGGGGTGTTCTCTCCTACTTTGTTCAGTGCTTGTATGGACTGGGTGTTGTGCAGGGTCATGGGGTTCAGCGGCTGTGGGGCATCTTTTGGGAGAAAAAAGATTCATGAATATTGATTTGGGGATGATGCTGTGATTGTCGTGGAGTCAATGGAGGCTCTGATCAGGTGCTCAAAAACGGGAGTGGGAGTCTGAGTGTCTGGGCTTGTGAGTGTCCTGATGAAAACCAACAGCCAGGCCTTTAATGACCTCTTGAGGCACAGATACCCAGCAGTGTGTCTGTTTGCGGAGGTGTGTTGACCTTGTTGAGTGGTTTCTTTACCTTGGCAGTGACATTCATGTCCCTGGTGACTCTTCCTATGAAGTCAGTAGACAGAGGGGGAGAGCTTGGTGGTTCATGAGGTCACTGGAAAGGGGTGGGCCCCAATATCTCTGCAAAGACGAAGGGCCAAGTCTTTAGAGTCCTGGTGCTTCCTTTCTTGCTATAGTTTGGAGACATGGATGCTCCCCAGTGACCTGAGATGAAGACTGGACCCCTTTTTGGTACTGTGCCCTTCGGAGAATCCTTGGGTACCGCTGGTTTTACTTTGTGTTCCCCCATGGAACCGTTGGGAAATGGAAGGAAAAAACCACTAGGAAGAATAAGGTTGTCAAATGTTGTGAAAGTATTGGGGTTAAAAATCAGAGAGGGATGGAGGGGAAAGAAATGGGAAAAAGATAACCAAAAAAAAGCAGGATTTTGGAGGTTAACGAACTTATCAATAGAAGGGAAGATATTGTGAGGGAAGGCAGTTACAATCCCAAAACTATCGTATTTAGCAAATGTGTTTTTCCACCAAAGAAAATAGTAAGAATTATAAGAAAGTGTTTTGTGTTCTTATGGGGTTATAATGTAAAAAATTGGCAAGAAGGAAGGAATGAAAATGGAGGGAAAGAGGTTCCGAATATAGAAAGGGAGTTGACTTTAAGACAAAAGCAACTGTTGTTAATATGACATTAAGTAAAATTGGGAATTTAAAGCGGATATGATCAGATATCTCTGGGAAACAGAATTAAAAAAGCAAAAAGAGCCAAAAATAGGAAATCCGAGTGCCATCTGCAGGGCAAGTGGCAGGAGGATTTTGGGCACCATGAAAATACATAGAGGGGTTAAAATATTAGGGATCCATTTTGGAGGGAAAAGGGGGGAAGAAGGACTGGAAGGAGATGGAAAGAAAGTTATACAAACTCACAAGTCTCTGGGGGACTAGGAGACTAACATTGAGGGCAAAATTTTGCTAATTAAGCCCAATAATTTTGCCCAGGCTCTTTTCTGGCAACAGTTTTTCTGGACAAAATATTTTCTAAGGAAAATCGAAAGACAATGTTTTATTTTTTGGGAGGTCTACAGATGGGGAAGGTGCAAAGACAGAAAGTAAAGAAACAAAAAGGAAAGGGGAAAAGGTTTTCTGGACTTGGATCTTGTTAAGATTGAAATCCCGCGTTACATATCCTTGTTACAGGCGGAAAGGGAGGGCAGCGGATTTAGCCAGGTACATGATGGGTGGTCATCTAAGAAGGTTTGGGCTTTTAAAACCCAGAACAAGAAACCATATGATTTTAGATTACCCAAACTATACAGGAGGTTGATGGACTGTATCAAAGATTGTGGGCTTCAGCAGGATGAAAAGGACTTGTGGAGGAGGTGGAAAAATTAGTGGAAAAAGTAAGGGAAAGTGAGAAGCCAGTAAACATTACTGGGAAATCTAGAGAGGAATCTAAACTGATATGGGAAAGATTTGGGGGAAAGTTTCCAAATAATCAAGTAGCAGATATAGCCTGGCTGGCCGCCCATGAAGCACTAGAAACCAACCTGGCTTTTAATAAAAGAAAGAATTTACAAGGGCCTAAATGTCCCAGGACGGATGTAAAAGAAAAAAAATAAGTCAGTATGGACATGCAGTGGGACTGCCCACAGTGGCAAGGATATAGGAAGTAAGGCAGAGACACATAGTAGACATCAAGCTGGATAGAGACTTGGTGGTGTTTGGGAGGTCAGGAAAAGAGAGGTGGGAAAAAAGATTGGGACCGAAACGTGATAAAGAAGTATTGTGGAAGGCAAGGTGTATACAAAATAAAAAAAAAGTTTTCCCAACAGAAAATAATTGGAATGATCAGAGAAAACCTCTCGTTTTTTGAGAAAAAACATCTCAACTTTGAAGCCCTTTTCTAACCGACAGCCCTATGTTTTTTTTCTCCTTCCCCTGTCTGTCTTCATTTTTTTTTTTTTTTTTTGCCATTCTTTTAAATTTGAATGCACGTTGTCCTTCATGCTGATCCCCTTCTGTGGGTCTCCGCCTGCCACCCATTTAAGACCCCTGTTCCCGTTCCTCCTCATGGATGGATGGATGGATGGATAGAAAGAAGATAGATCTCGCCAGCTCTTCGACGGGACCTGCAACTTTACAAAGGGGCATCGTCCAGAAAGGACCAGCAGCCCGTGTCCTTTCCAACCTGCAATCCACAGTGGCATCAAGGAGGGCAAGCACCGGGTCAAGTCTCGAACTGTACCCAGGGCTGCCCCAGATCCCCTCCCGCCAAAAGCCCAGCTTCTGATACGGGTGGAAGGAGGAAAAGAAAAACGGAGGGGAAGGGCGACCTGCTGGCAGAAAGGCAAAAACTTACGGCACTCGGTATTCCCAGGCGGTCTCCCATCCAAGTACTAACCGAGCCCGACTCTGCTTAGCTTCCGAGATCGGACAGATCGGGCGTGTTCAGAGTGGTATGGGAAACGAGGGCTGCTCGTTTTCTCTCCCCCAAAAAGGCAACTGGAAGCCCCTTTTCTAAACGACAGCCCTATGTTTTTTTTTTTTTTTCCTTCCCCTGTCTGTCTTTTTTTTTTTTTTTTATTGCCATTCTTTTGAAATTTTTCGTTTTGTCTTTTGAATTAGAATGTGCGTTGACTTTCATACTGATCCCCCTTTTGTCGGCTCTCGCCTCGCCACCCATTTAAAACTCCCCTGTTACCCGTTCCACCTCATGGATGGATGGATGGATGGATGGATGGATAGATAGATAAGACAGACAGAGAGATCTCGTCCAGCTCATCAGACGGGAGCCTGCAACTTTACAAAGGGGCATCTTCCAGAAGAACCAGCAACCTGTATCCTTGCTAACGGGAATCCCACAGTGGTATCAAAGGGAGGGCAACACCCGGGTCAAGTCTCGAACGGTACCCAGCGCTGCCCCAGATCACTGGCGGCCTCGGCGCAGGGCTTCCGAGGTGCTCTGCTGCGTACGGCCCACGCCGAGGGGTTCTTCCTCTCGTTCTCCCGGGCGCAGGGTCGCCCCCCTTTCGCAGCTTTGCCTCCTGCCTCCTGTCTGGCCCGCTGCCCGCTGCCGCCTGCCGCCTCGCCGCCTGCCGCCTGTCTTTCTTTTCTGTTGGGGGTGTTTACTTCAGCGTCCCGCCAGTCCACCCTCCTGTTTTCTTCCAGCCAATAAGCTCCAGCGATGGGTGGCTGGTTTATAAGAGCGGTGCACCTTGGGGTTGCTAGTGAAACCTGTCTAATCAAGGTGGTGAGGGTTGTCAACCCAACATCCGGTTACGGTGCACACGGGTCCCGGGCAGCAGCTAGCTCCCGCGCATGCGCCGCTCCGAGGCCAAAAAAGCCCGGGATCCCGAGCCCGGGAGCCCGGGACCGAGGACTGTGCTGGGGAAAACCCCCCCCCGCCGGCGGAAGCCGGGGAAGTGGGAGGATGAGCGCCGGGCTGTACAACTCATACTTACCTGGCAGGGGAGATACCATGATCACTAGGTGGTTCTCCCAGGGCGAGGCTCATCCATTGCACTCGGTGTGTGCCGCGATTTCCCCCAAAACCGGGGAAAATCGACTGCATAATTTGTGGTAGGGGGGCTAGTTCAGGGTCTCCCCTGATAGTCCTGGTTCAAAACAGACTGAAAACATGCGTTTCAACTTATGGAAGTGGTGCTTTGGGGGATTGTGAAGCAGGAGCCTGTGGAAACGCTCTGGGAGCTTTAAGCAATAAATAAAGAAGTTCCCAAAAAACAATCAATCAATCTGTCTGTCTGTCCATTTATTTATTTATTTTAAGGACCCCGCCCTAGAAAATGATAATAAAATAATATTAATTTAAATTAACTAATCAATGTATTTATTTATCTTAAGGACCCCCACATAATAAAATAATAAAAATAAATAACCATTCATTATTTTTAGTGCCCCTTTACTGATTTTAAGCCGCTTTCCTTGCTGCCAAGAGCCCCCTTCTGACACGGGTGGAAGGAGGAAAGAAAAGACGAGGTGAAGGCGACTCCTGCTGGCAGAAAGGCAAAAGCTTACAGCACTCGGTATTCCCAGTAAACGGGGCTGCTCCTTTTTCTCTCCCAAATATGCAACTTTGGAAGCCCCTTTCTGAACGACAGCCGATGTTTTTTTTTTTTTTTTTCCCTTCCCCTGTCTGTCTTCATTTTTTTTTTTGCCATTCTTTTGAAATTTTTGGAATGTCTTTTTTAATTAGAATGCGTTGTCCTTCATGCTGATCCCCTTCCGCGGCTCTCGCCTCGCCACCCATTTAAGACCCCTGTTCCGTCCACCTCATGGATGGATGGATGGGTGATGGATACATAGATAGACAGATAGATCTCGCCCAGCTCTTCCCGGCGAGCCTGCAACTTTACAAAGGGGGCATCGGCCAGAAAGGACCAGCAACCTCGTGGGCCCTTTCTAACGGTGCAATCCCACAGTGGCATGGAAGCAACGTGAATATCGCAAAGTTTCTTAGCAGCCTTTGTCGATTTTCACAAAGCATTGACTCCAGTTGTTCGAGCTTCCTGTGGGAGTTCCTGAGACTTAGTGGATTCCCCCTGAAGTTGCTGGATATCATGGCCAGCCCGTACACTGGGTACTGTGGGGTGGAGACCCGAACCTCTGTGTTTTCCCAGTTGATTCTGTGGTTCCAGGGGGGGTGTTCTTGCTCCTACTTTGTTCAGTGCTTAGGACTGGGTGTTGTGCAGGGTCATGGGGTTCAGCGGCTGTGGGGCATCTGTTGGGGAAGAAAGATTCATGAATATTGACTTTGCTGATGATGCTGTGATTGTCGTGGAGTCAATGGAGGCTCTGATCAGGGTGCTCAAGAGACTGAGTGAGAGTCTGAGTGTCTGGGCTTGTGAGTGTCCTGGATGAAAACCAACAGCCAGGCCTTTAATGACCTCTTGGGCACAGATATCAGCAGTGTGTCTGTTTGGAGAGTGTGTTGACCTTGTTGGTGGCTTACTTACCTTGGCAGTGACATTCATGTCCCTGGTGACTCTTCCTATGAAGTCAGTAGACAGATGGGGAGAGCTTGGTGGTTCATGAGGTCACTGGAAAGGGGTGTGGCGCTCCCAATATCTCTCAAAGAACGAAGGGCCAAGTCTTTAGAGTCCTGGTGCTTCCTTTCTTGCTATATGTTTGTGAGACATGGATGCTCCCAGTGACCTGAGATGAAGACTGGACTCCTTTGGTACTGTGCCTTCGGAATCCTTGGGTACCGCTGGTTTTACTTTGTGTTCCTCATGGAATCCGTTGAAATGGAAGGAAAACCACTAGGAAGAATAAGGTTGTCAAATGTTGTGAAAGTATTGGGGTTAAGAATACAGAGAGGATGGAGTGGAAAGAAATGGGGAAAAAGATAACCAAAAAAAAAAAAAAGCAGGATTTTGGAGGTTAACGAACTTATCAATAGAAGGGAAGATATTGCTGATGAAGGCAGTTACAATCCCAAAACTATCGTATTTAGCAAATGTGTTTTTCCACCAAAGAAATATAAGAAGAATTATAAGAAAGTGTTTTGTGTTCTTATAGGGTTCATAATGTGAAAAATTGGCAAGAAGGAAGGTAATGAAAATGGAGGGAAAGAGGTTCCGAATATAGAAAGGGAGTTGACTTTAAGACACACAGCAACTGTTGTTATATGACATTAAGTAAAATTGGGAAGTTAGCGGATATGATCAGATATCTACTAGGAACAGAATTCAAAAAGCAAAAGAGCCCAATTAAATAAGGGAAATCCGAGTGCCATCTGCAGGACAAGTGGCAGGAGGACTTTAGGACTGACATGAAAATACATAGAGGCGGTTAAAATATTAGGGATCCATTTTGGAGAGGAGAAGGAGGGAAGAAGAGACTGGAAGGAGATGGAAAGAAAGTTATACAAGCTCACAAGTCTCTGGAGGACTAGGAGACTAACATATGAGGGCAAAATTTTGCTAATTAAGTCAATAATTTTGCCCAGGCTCTTTTCTGGCAACAGTTTTTTTACGGACAAAATATATTCTAAGGAAAATGAAAGACAATGTTTTATTTTTTGGGAGGTCTACAGATGAGAAGGTCGAAGACAGAAAGTAAAGAAACAAAAAGGAAAGGGGAAAAGGTTTTCTGGACTTAAGGATCTTGTTAAGATTGAAATACATGGCCGTTTACATATCCTTGTTACAGGCGGAAAGGGAGGGCAGCGGATTTAGCCAGGTACATGATGGGTGGTCATCTAAGAAGGTTTGGGACTTTTAAAACCCAGAACAAGAAACCATATGAGTTTAGATTACCCAAACTATACAGGAGGTTGATGGACTGTATCAAAGATTGTGGGCTTCAGCAGGATGAAAGGACTTGTGGAGGAGGTGGAAAGATTAGTGGAAAAGTAAGGAAAGTGAGAAGCCAGTAAACATTACTGGGAAATCTAGAGAGGAATCTAAACTGATATGGGAAGATTTGGGGAAAGTTTCAAATAATCAAGTAGCAGATATAGCCTGGCTGGCCCCATGAAGCACTAGAAACCAACCTGGCTTTAAGTAAAGAAAGAATTTACAAGGGCCTAAATGTCCCAGGGACGGATGTAAAAAGAAAAAAATAAGTCAGTATGGACATGCATATGGGACTGCCCACAGTGGCAAGGATATGGAAGGAAGTAAGGCAGAGACACATAGTAGACATCAAGCTGGATAGAGACTTGGTGGTGTTTGGGAGGTCAGGGAAAAGAGAGGTCGGGAAGAAAGATTGGGACCGAATAAACGTGATAAAGAAGTTGTGGAAGGCAAGGTGTGCATACACAAATAAACAGAAAGTTTTTTCCCAACAGAAAATAATTGGAATGATCAGAGAAAACCTCTCGTTTTATGAGAAAAAACATCTCAACTTTGGAAGCCTCTTTTCTAAGCGACAGCCCTATGTTTTTTTTTTTTTCTCTCCTTCCCTGTCTGTCTTCATTTTTTTTTTTTTTGCCATTCTTTTAAATTTGAATGTACGTTGTCCTTCATGCTGATCCCCTTCTGTCGACTCTCTGCTCTGCCACCCATTTAAGACCCCCTGTTCCCGTTCCTCCTCATGGATGGATGGATGGATGGATAGAAAGACAGATAGATCTCGTCCAGCTCTTCAGAGGGGAGCCTGCAACTTTACAAAGGGGCATCGTCCAGAAAGGACCAGCAGCCTCGTGTCCTTTCCAACCTGCAATCCCACAGTGGCATCAAAGGGAGGGCAAGCACCGGCTCAAGTCTCGAGCGTGTACCCAGGGCTGCCCCAGATCACTCGGCTGCCAAAGCCCAGCTTCTGATCACGGGTGGAAGGAGGAAAAGAAAGGCAGGGGCGACTCCTGCTGGCAGAAAGGCAAAGCTTACGCACTCGGTATTCCCAGGCGGTCTCCCATCCAAGTACTAACGAGCCCGACTCTGCTTAGCTTCCGAGATCGGACGGGATCGGGCGTGTTCAGAGTGGTATGGCCGTAAGCGGGCTGCTCGTTTTCTCTCCCAAATAGAGCAACCGTGGAAGCCCTCTTTTCTAAGCGACAGCCCTATGTTTTTTTTTTTTCTCCTTCCCCTGTCTGTCTTCATTTTTTTTTTTTTTTTTTGCCATTCTTTTGAAATTTTTCGTTATGTCTTTTGAATTAGAATGTCGTTGACTTTCATACTGATCCCCCTTCTGTCGGCTCTCTGCTCGCCACCCATTTAAGACTCCCTGTTACCGTTCCACCTCATGGATGGATGGATGGATGGATGGATGGATGGATGATAGATAGATAGACAGAAGATCTCGTCCAGCTCATCAGACGGGAGCCTGCAACTTTACAAGGGGCATCTTCCAGAAAGAACCAGCAACCTCGTATCCTTGCTAACGTGCAATCCCACAGTGGTATCAAAGGGGGGGCAAGCACCGGCTCAAGTCTCGAAGCGATGTACCCAGCGCTGCCCCAGATCACTTGGCGGCCTCGGCGCAGGTCTTCCGAGGTGCTCTGCTGCCGTGTCAATCGGCGCCCCGCCGAGGGCCTTCTTCCCTCAGCTTCCCCGGCCTGTGGTCGCCTTCCTCTTTACAGCTGCCTCCTGCCTCCTGTCTGCACGCGCTGCCGCCTGCAGCCTGCCGCCTGTCTTTGCTGTTAGCGGCTGTTTATCATCAGCGTCCCCCAGTCCTACCCCTCCTGTTTTTCTTCCAGCCAATAAGCTCCAGCGATGGGTGGCTGGTTTATAAGAGCGAGGTGCACCTTGGGTTGCTAGTGAAACCTGTCTAATCAAGGTGGTAGAGTGGTGCAACTCAACATCCGTCCACGGTGCACACGGCAGTCTGGGCAGCAGCTAGCTCCACCCATGCAGCGCTCCGAGCCAAAGAGCCCGAAGGATCCCGAAGAAGCCCGAAGGAGCCCGAAGGACCGAGGACTGTGCTGGGAAAACCTCCCGCCGCCCGGCGATGAAGCGAGGAAGTGGGAGGATGGCGCCAGGCTGTCAACTCATACTTACCACGCAGGAGATACCATGATCACTAGGTGGTTCTCCCAGGGCGAGGCTCATCCATTGCACTCGGGTGTGCTGACCCCTGCGATTTCCCCAAATCGGGAAACTCGACTGCATAATTTGTGGTAGGGGGACTGGTTCGCTCTCCCTGATAGTCCTGGTTCAAAACAGACTGAAAACATGCGTTTCAACTTATGGAAGTGGTGCTTGGGATTGTGAAGCAGGAGCCTGTGAGACAACAGCTCTGGGAGCTTTAAGCAATAAATAAAGAAGTTCCAAAATCAATCAATCAATCTGTCTGTCTGTCCATTTATTTATTTATTTTAAGGACCCCCCCCTAGAAAATGATAATAAAAAATAATATTAATTTAAATTAACTAATCAATGTATTTATTTATCTTAAGGACCCCACATAATAAAATAATAATATAAATAACCATTCATTATTTTTAGTGCCTCTTTACTGATTTTAAGCGCTTTCCTTGCTGCCAAGAGCCAGCTTCTGACACGAGGTGGAAGGAGGAAAGAAAAAGACGAGGTGAAGGGCGACTCCTGCTGGCAGAAAGGCAAAGCTTACAGCACTCGTATTCCCAGTAAACGAGGCTGCTCCTTTTCTCTCCCAAATATGCAACTTTGGAAGCCCTCTTTTTTGACAAGCCGTATGTTTTTTTTTTTTCTCCTTCCCTGTCTGTCTTCATTTTTTTTTTTTTTTTGCCATTCTTTTGAAATTTTTGAATGTCTTTTGAATTAGAATGTCGTTGTCCTTCATGCTGATCCCTTCTGTCGCTCTCTGCTCTCGCCACCCATTTAAGACCCCCATGCCGTTCCACCTCATGGATGGATGGATGGATGGATGGATACATAGATAGACAGATAGATCTCGTCCAGCTCTTCAGCGAGGGAGCCTGCAACTTACAAAGGGCATCGTCCAGAAAGGACCAGCAACCTCGTGTCCTTGCTAACGTGCAATCCACAGTGGCATGGGCAAAGCGTGATATCGGCAAAGTTTCTTAGCAGCCTTTGCGATTTTCACAAACATTCGACTCAGTTGTTGAGCTTCCTGTGGGAGTTCCTGAGACTTAGTGGGATTCCCCTGAGTTGCTGGATATCATGCCAGCCCGTACACTGGTACTGTAGTGGTGTGGAGACAGAGACCTCTGTGTTTTTCCCAGTTGATTCTGTGGTTCGTCAGGGGTGTGTTCTTGCTCCTACTTTGTTCAGTGCTTGTATGGACTGGGTGTTGTGCAGGGTCATGGGGTTCAGCGGCTGGGGGGCATCTGTTGGAGAAAGATTCATGAATATTGACTTTGCTGATGATGCTGTGATTTGCTGGAGTCAATGGAGGCTCTGATCAGGGTGCTCAAGGAGACTGAGTGAGGAGTCTGAGTGTCTGGGCTTGTGAGTGTCCTGGATGAAACCAACAGCCAGGCCTTTAATGACCTCTTGGGCACAGATATCAGCAGTGTGTCTGTTTCTGAGAGTGTGTTGACCTTGTTGAGTGGCTTACTTACCTTGGCAGTGACATTCATGTCCCTGGTGACTCTTCCTATGAAGTCAGTAGACAGATGGGGAGAGCTTGGTGGTTCATGAGGTCACTGGAAAGGGGTGTGTGGCGCTCCCAATATCTCTGCAAAAAACGGGGGGCCAAGTTTTTAAGCCCGGGTGTTTCCTTTCTTGCTATATGTTTGGGGAAATGGATGCCCCCCAGTGACCTGAGATAAAGCTGGACTCCTTTGGTACTGTCCCCTTGAATCCTTGGGTCCGCGGGTTTTTATTTTGTGTTCCTCAGGGAAATCCGTTGGGAAATGGAAAAAACCACTAGGAAGAATAAGGTTGTCAAATGTTGTGAAAGTATTGGGGTTAAGAATACAGAGAGGAGGGATAAAAGAAAGGGGAAAAAAAAGATAAAAAAAAAAAGCAGGTTTTTGGAGGTTAAAATTTTTATCAATAGAAGGGAAGATTTGCTGATGAAGGCAGTTACAACCCCAAAACTATCGTTTAAAATTTTTTTTCCACAAAAGAAAATAGAAAGAAAATTATAAAAAGTTTTTTGTGTTCTTATAGGGTTCATAATGTAAAAAATTGGCAAAAAGGGAAAAGGTAATGAAAATGGAGGGAAAAAGAGGTTCGAATATAAAAAGGGGAGTTGACTTTAAACACACAGCAACTGTTTTAATATGACTTTAGTAAAATTGGGAAGTTAGCGGATATGATCAGTATCTCTGGGAAACAAAAAAAAACAAAAAGCCCAATTAAAAAAGGGAAACCCGGGGTGCCATCTGCAGGGCAAGTGGCGGGAAATTTTAAACTGTGAAAATACATAGGGGTTAAAATATTGGGATCCATTTTGGAGAGGAAGGAGGGAAGAAAGACGGGAAAGGGAAATGGAAAAAATTATACGCTCACAAGTCTCTGGAGGACTAGGAGACAACATATGGGGGCAAAATTTTTCTAATTAAGCCCAAAAATTTTTTCCCCCATTTTTCAACATTTTTTTTACGGAAAAATATATTCTGGAAAATAAAAGACAATGTTTTATTTTTGGGGTCTACAGATGAGAAGGTCAAGACAAAAAGTAAAAAACAAAAAAAAAGGGGGAAAAAGGTTTTTGGATTTAAAGGATCTTTTAAGATTGAAATACGCCTTTTAAATATCCTTTTAAGGCGGAAAAGGGGGGGCAGGGTTTAGCCATTTACATGATGGGTGGTCATCTAAAAAGGTTTGGGCTTTTAAAACCCAGAAAAAAAAATAGATTTTTTAGATTACCCAAACTATACAGGAGGTTGATGGACTGTATAAAAGATTTGGCTTCAGCAGGATGAAAAGGACTTGTGGAGGAGGGGGAAAAGAATTAGTGGAAAAGAAAGGGGAAAGTGAGAAGCCAGTAAACATTCAAATCTAAAAAGGGGAAACTAAACTGATATGGGAAAAATTTGGGGGAACAAATAATCAAGTAGCAGATATAGCCTTGGGCCCAAACACTAAAACCAACCTGGCTTTAAGTAAAAAAAATTTACAAAAGGGGCCCAAATGTCCAGGGGCGGAAAAAAAAAAAAGTCAGTATGGACTCAATTGGGACTGCCCCCCGTGGAAAAAATATGGAAGGGAAATAAGGCAGGGGAAAAAGTGGGGGTCAAGCTGGATAGAACTTGGTGGTGTTTGGGAGGGCAGGGAAAGAGGTCGGGGAAAGATTGGGACCCCAAAAAGCGTGATAAAAAAATATTGTGGAAGGGAAAGGGGTGCATCCCAAAAAAAAAAGAAAGTTTTCCCAACAGAAAATAATTGGAAGATCAGAAAACCCTCGTTTTTTGAGAAAAACATCTCAACTTTGGAAGCCCTCTTTTCTAAAGGGCACCCTATGTTTTTTTTTTTTTTTTCTCCTTCCCTGTCTGTCTTCATTTTTTTTTTTTTTTTTTCCCTTCTTTTTAAAATTTTAATTCGTTGTCCTTTATGCTGATCCCCTCGCGGGTCTCTGCTCTCGCCACCCATTTAAACCCCCTGTTCCCGTTCCTCCTCTTTGGGTGGATGGATGGATAGAAAAACAGATAGATCTGTCAGCTCTTCAGCGGGGGCCCAACTACAAAAGGGGGATCGTCCAGAAAAAGGGCCCGCCTCGTGTCCCAACCTGCAATCCCCCAGTGGCATCAAGGGGGGGCGCCGCCCAAATCCCGACGTGTACCCAGGGCTGCCCCCGATCCTTTTGGCTGCCAAAGCCCAGCTTTACAATGGGGGAAAGGAAAAAAGGAAGAGGCGAGGGCGACTCCTGCGGGAGAAAGGCAAAGCTTTCGGACTCGGGATTCCCAAGGGGCTCCCATCCAAAATACTAACCGAGCCCCACTCTGTTTGCTTCGAGTCGGACGAGATGGGCGTGTTCAAGTGGTTGGTAAACGAGGGCTGCTCTTTCTCTCCCAAATAGGCAACGTGGAAGCCCTCTTTTCTAAAAGACAGTTGTTTTTTTTTTTTTTCCTTCCCCTGTCTTTTTTTTTTTTTTTTTGCCATTCTTTTGAAATTTTGTTATTTTTTTGTTTGAATGGCGTTGCCTTCAAATGATCCCCTTCTTCCCTCTCCCCCCACCCCTTTAAGACTCCCCTTTCCTTCCCCTCATGGATGGATGGGATGGATGGATGGATGGATGGGATGGAATTTAATAAAGGGGGGTTTAAAAGGGGGCCCAAAAAACCCGAAGTTCCCTTTCGTCAAACCCCTCATCAAAAAGGGAAAAAGGGAAACCCTTCCCCGCCGAATTTTCAGTCGGGGTTTTTGCAAAAATAAAAAGTTAAAAATAATCAATAATCTTCTGTCTGCCCATTTATTTATTTATTTTAAGGACCCCCAATAGAAAAATTATAATAAAAATAATTTTAAATTTAAAATTAACTAATAAAGTATTATTTATCAAAGGCCCCCAAAAATAATAAAATAATAATATAAATAATAATTTTTTTTTTTAGTCCTCTTTACTGATTTTTAACCCTTTCCCTTCTGCCAAAAACTTTGGGGTGGAAGGGGGAAAAAAGAAAAAAAAGGTAAAGGGCATCCTGCTGGCAAAAAGGGCAAAAGCACCACCAATTCCCGAAACGGGGCTGCTCCCCCCCCCAAATAACAATTTTGGGTTTTTTTCTGAACGACATATTTTTTTTTTTTTTCCTTCCCCTTTTTGTCTTTTTTTTTTTTGCCATTCTTTTAAAATTTTTTGGAATTCTTTTGAATTAGAATTCCGTTGTCCTTTGTGCCCTTCTTCTCCTCCTTCCCCCCCATTTAAGCCCCCTTTGTTCCCCTCATGGGGATGGATGGATGGATGGAGGGAAACTAGTAAAAGTGTCGTAAATTTCCAGGCGGGGGCCTGCAACTTTAAAAAGGGGGGCATGGCCCAGAAAGGCCCGAACCTGTGTCCTTCTGCGTGCAACCCCCGTGGCAGGGGGCGTGAATATGGCAAAATTTCTTGCACCTTTTGGATTTTCACAAGTACTCGTTGTTGACTTCCTTTTGGGGTTTCCCCTAGCTTATGGGTTCCCTGAAGTTGCTGGATATCGGGCCCACCCCATTCCTGGTACTGTGAGTGGTGTGGAACAGAACCTCTGTGTTTTTCCCATTGATTCTTGGTTGTAGGGGTGGTTTTTTCCCCTACTTTGTTTCTTTTTGGACTGGGTTTTTGGTATGGGTTCACCGGGGGGCATCTTTGGAGAAAAAAGATTATAAATTTTGACTTTGTGATGATCTTGTTGTCGTGGAGCTATCTGATGGGGTGCTAAGGCGGTAAGTCAGTGTTGGGCTTGGGGGGTTCCTGGATAAAAACCCAACACCGGGTTTTGACCTCTTGGGCACAGATATCACATGTGTCTGTTTGGGAGGTGTTTGCCCTTGGGGTGGTTTCCCTTGGGGGTGCCTGGGTGACTTTTCCCTATGAAGTCAGTGACAGTGGGAGACTTGGTGGTTCATGAGGTCACGGGAAGGGGGGTGTGTGGCCCCCTTCTCTGCAAAAAAAGGGCCAAGTCAGGGGTCTTGCCCCTTTTTTGTATATGTTTTGTGAACATGGATGCTCCCCATGACCTGAGAGAAGACTGGACCCCTTTTTATTGTTTGGAGAACCCTTGGGTCGCTGGTTTTCTTTTGTTCCTCATGGAACCCCGTTGGGAAATGGAAGGAAAAACCCTGGAAGAAAAGGTTTCAAATGTTGTAAAGTAGGGGTTAAAAATACAGAGAGGGGGGGTGGAAAAAATGGGGAAAAAAAAAAAAAAAAAAACAGGATTTTGGAGGTTAGAACTTATCAATAAAAGGGGGTATTGCATAAAGGCAGTTTCCCAAAACATTTTAGCAAATTGTTTCCCCCAAAAGAAAAAGTAAAAAATTATAAAAAGTGTTTTGTTTTTTGGGTTATAATTTAAAAAAAAATTGCAAAAAGGGAATGAAAATGGAGGAAGAGGTTCAAATATAAAAAATTGACTTTAAGCACACACCCTTTTGAAAAGCATTAAAAAAAATTGGGAATTTGCGGATATGATCGAACTAAAAAGGGAAAATTAAAAAACAAAAACCCCAATTAAAAAGGGAAATCGATCCATCTGCAGGGAAATGGCGGGAAACTTTTTTGATGTAAAAGAAACGGTTAAAATTTAGGGATCCATTTTTGGGGAGGAAGGAGGAAAAAAGAGACTGGAAGGGATGGAAAGAAAAAAATACCCAAAAAAAGTCTCTGGAGGGCTGGAGACAAACATATGAGGGGGAAAAGGCTTTAAATAATAATTTTACTTTTTCTGGGAACAGTTTTTTTCGGAAAAATATATTCAAGGAAAATGAAAAACAAAGTTTTTTTTTTTTTGGGAGGTCTACGAGAGAAGGTCATAAGACAGAAAATAAAAACAAAAAAGGAAAGGGGAGAAAGGTTTTCGGACTTAAGGATCTTGTTAAGATTGAAATACGGCCCTTTCTTTCCCTTTTTACAGGCGGGGGAGGGAGCGGATTTGATTTAGATGGGGGGTCATCTAAAAAGGTTTGGGCTTTTAAAAAAGAACGAAACCAAAGGTTTAATTACCCAAACTTGGAGGTTGATGGACTGTATCAAGATTTTGGCTTCACAGGATGAAAAGGACTTGTGGAGGAGGGGGAAAATTATGGAAAAAAAAAGGGAAAGTGGAAGCCAGTAAACATTCGGGGAAAACAGAAGGAATCTAAACGATATGGGAAAAAATTTGGGGAAACCAAAAAATTTAAATGCAGATAAGCCCGGCGGCCCCAAAACAAAAAAACCAAACCCTTTTAAGTAAAAAAAAAAAAAACAAGGGCCCAAAATTCCAGGGGCGGTAAAAAAAGTCAGGGACATGCAATGTGGGACTGCCCCACGGGAAAAATTGGAAGGAAGTAAAAGGGAGGACCAAGTAGACATCAAACTGGATAGAGACTTGGTGGTGTTTGGGGGGTAGGGGGAAAAAGGTGGGAAGAAAATTGGGACGAATAACGGAAAAAAAAAGGATTGTAAAGGGAAGGTGTGCATACACAAATAAACAGAAAGTTTTTTCCCCAAAAAAAAATAATTGGAATATCGAAAAAACCTCGTTTTGGGAAAAAATTCAACTTTGGGGGCCCTCCAAACAACCCTTTTTTTTTTTTTTTCCTTTCCCCTTTTGTCTTCATTTTTTTTATTCTTTTAAAATTTGAATTCTTTCCCTTTATCTGATCCCCTTTTGTCGCTCTCTCCCTTACCCATTTAAACCCCCCGTTCCCCCCTTCCCCCCTATGGATGGATGGATAGAAAGCAGATAGACTCGTACTCTTCAGACGGGGGGCCTGGCCCCTTTTCAAAGGGGGGATGTCCCGAAGGACCCGCCCCGTTCCTTTCAACCTGCAATCCCCAGTGGCATCAAAGGGAGGGGCGGCTTTCCCAATCTGAACTTACCCAGGGCTGCCCCAGTCACTCCGCCAAAGCCCAGCTTCAAGGGTGGAAGGAAAAAAAAGGCGGGGCCTCCGCTGGAGAAAAGGGAAAAGCACGGCCTCGGTATTAGGCGGTCTCCCCTCCAAACAAAGGCCACCGGCCCTTCGAGATCGGACGAGATCGGGGGTGTTAAATGGTGGCCCCAAAAAGGGGGGGCTTTTTTTTCTCCCCAAAAAGGCAAATTGGGAAACCCTCTTTTTTAAAAAACATATTTTGTTTTTTTTTTTTTTTCCCTTCCCCTTCTTTTTTTCATTTTTTTTTTTTTTTTTTTAAATTTTAAGTTATGTCTTTTGAATTAGAATGGCGTTTTCCCCTACTGACCCCTTTTTAAAAACCCCCCCCGCCCCCCATTTAAGACTCCCCCTTTCCCGTTACCTCATGGATGGATGGATTGATGGATGGATGGATGGATGGATAAAAGACAGAGATCTCTCCCGCTTGCGGGGAGCCTGCAACTTTTCAAAGGGGGCATCTTCCAGGAAGAACCGCCCTGTATCCCCCTTTTCGGCTCCCCGGTGGATCAAAGGGGGGCAAGCAAAGGGTCTCCGACGTGACCCAGCGCTGCCCCA
>NW_024384776.1:0-8185 GCF_016835505.1 Polypterus senegalus
TTTCGTGCTTTTTCCCCACTGTGTGCCTTTTTTTCTCTGTACCCTACTAAGCTTTCATATGACACTCATATGAATAGACGGTGGGCTACAACTCAACTTTGATATCTGACAACTTCTTTTTTATTTCCGGCACTGTGTGACTGTGAGCTTTCAAGTTTCTTCAACATGCTATGTCACTCGATCAACTTCCTTTTGTTGATTATACCACGGTTTAAATAAACAAATAGTATGTTTTTCCTTTGCCTCCACTTGGTATTCGCTGAAATTCTTATATTTTCCCCCATGCTTTTCCCATTGTCTTTTCACAGAAGGCAGAGCTTAAGGGCAATTTATATTGATTTGCATATTCTAAGAGGCGTAATTCTGGAAGGAGTTGGGGCAGGACAGAAGGCGTGTGCATGAGCGTTACTTTTCACACTGACCGGGATTTATGGAGCGGAAGAATGCGGAAGTTGGAATACACACAGATTCCTGCATCTAGATTTTTTCTGTGCATAAGCACATTTCGGCTTTTGTGCTTACGTCATGTTATAGTGCGAATTCTACGCACGGCGTTATGCATGAGGCCCCTGGACTGCAGGAATTGTGGCAACAAGGGTCACATTGAGAGAGCATGTAAATCCAAGAAAGCTACAGAGATAAATTATAGACATGACAGCAAAAAGTCAGCATTTAGACAAAATAAAAAAGAAGTTAGCTTGCTGCAACCTCGAGAATTAGAAACAATAGTGGACAGTGACACATATGAAGATAAAGTGTTTTTGAATATTTTGAGCCTTGAAGGTGGCTCATGCAGATACCAAGAATCTCCATTGTTGGAAGGACAAGAAGTGCTCATGAAGGTGGACACAGGGTCAGCTGTTTCCCTCGTGTCAGATAAAACATACTATAAATTCTTGAGACACCTTTCACTAAAAAGAGCTACCCATAGTGCTAAAAATGTATACTTATGAACCTGTGAATGTGTATGGCATGATAAAGGTAACTGTTCAACTGAATGGGCAGAAAACCACTTTAATAATAATAAAAATAATAATAATGCATTTTATTTCAAAGTGCCTTTCTAAACACCCAAGGACACCATACAGATAATAAAATCATAAAACCAACAAAAACATTAATGTACACATACACATATAGATTTATCTATATCTATATCATTGAAAATACAGCAATAAGAATATAGCCTAAGGTCATGTAGTGTAAACTAATCTAAATAGATAAGTCTTAAGATAGGATTTGAAAATAGGTAGGGAATCTGTGTCTCGAATGTTTTGTGGTAGTGAGTTCCAGAGACGAGGAGCATTACAACTTAATACCCTGGAACCAATGGTGATCAGATGTTCAGGGGGGTGATGAGAAGACCAGAAGATGAGGACCTAAGAGTCCGGTTAGGTGTATAAACATGTATGAGGTCAGAGAGGTATAATGGAGCAAGGTTATAAAGTGCTTTGATGGTAAGTAGAAGAATGTAAAAATCAATGCAAAATTTTATAGGAAGCCAATGAAGCTGTTTAAGAGATGGGGTAATGTGTTGCAAAGAAAAAGTATGAGTTATAATATGGGCAGATGAATTCTGAACTACCTGGAGTTTATGGAGAAGCTTATGTGGGAGACCAAAGAGAACAGAATTCTAATAATCAATTCGGTAAGTGACCAATGTATGAGTAAGGATGGCAGTGCTATTTAATATGAGGGAGGCATCACAGGCGTGCAATGCTACGGAGATGAAACAAAGATGATTGTGTAACATTATTGATATGGGATTCAAAAGACAGAGGACTACCAAAGATAACACCCAAACAACCTGAGGGGAGGGATGGACTGATGTACCATCAATAGTAAGCGAAAAAGTATTACATTTTTATACAGCAGACTTGAAGCCAATGAGCAGAACCTCTGTCATATGGCTATTGAGTTGGAGGAAATTAGAAGAAAACCAAGATTTTACCTCAAATAGACAGTCATTGAGGAAGAAAGGAGAAAGGACAGAGTTGGGCTTTGTAGATATATAGAGCTGAGAATCACCTGCATAACAATAAAAATCAATTCCAAATTACTTAAAAATGCCACCTAAAAGGAGTCGATATATTAAAAACAGTAAGGGGCCAAGCACCGATCCCTGAGGAACACCACTAGTGACCGGGAGGGATTGTGATTGAGTGTTTTTTAGAGGAACTTTATGTAGTGGAAGGAGATTACCCATCATTATTGGGTAGATCATAGTTAAATAAAATTACACTGGATTGACCAAATGTGTGTATGCTGCTCAGAAGGGATAAAAATTGGATGAAATTCTTAACAGATATGCCGAGTTGTTTTCTGGTGAGCTGGGGAGCATATAGGACATCACTGCCAGATGTTCCACTAAATTTGACAGTCAAATAAAATTTCTGAAGGCCTTGCCAATTCCTCCAATGCTTTTCAACCAATAGTTGAAGCTGAATAAGATTGCTTATTAAGTCTGGTGTTCTGTAACCTGTGAGTGTAAGTGAATGGGCTACTCCTATTGTATCCATGATAAAAAAGGATGGATCAGTTCGTATATGTAGGGAATTTAAGGTGACCATGTTGTCTGTAGAACAGTACCCACTGCCACATAGGGATGATCTGTTTGCAGGCTTTGCTGGTTGATAGAAATTTAGGAAAAAAGACCTGTCCCAGGCACATCTCCAAATGCATGTTGAACCTAAGTTTAGAAAACTACTAACTACTGTGGCCACTAAGGGCCTATTCCATTACTACTGCTTGCCATTTGGAATCACATTACCTCAGCTCTATTCCAAAGAGTAATGAACCAAACCTTGAATGGACTTGCAGGGGTTCAGTGTTATTTGGACAACATTCTTGTGACTGGAATTAATGAAGAAGAACACCTTTGACACTTGGATTCCACCCTTCAGCATGTAAAAGAATATGGTCTGCAAGTTCATAATAATAAATTTGAGTTTTTCCAGTCTTCTATAGAATATTTTGGGACGTGTAATTGACTCTTAAGGACTGCACAAGGTGCCCTGAAAAGTTAAGACAATCGTTAAAACACCTGTTCCTCAGAATATAAGCTGATTATGTTTATTTCTTGGAGTTTCTCAATTATTATAGAAAATTCATTCTAAATTTGACCATTCTTTTGAGGCCTTTACATCAATTGTTATGTCAAAGCAAGGCTTGGAAGTAGACAGAAGAATGCAAAAAAACTTTTACCAAAGCTAAGGACGCTCTTGTAAAATCTGATGTCCAAAAAAACTTTGACCCAACACTGCAATTGCTGTTTGCCTGTGATGCTTCTGTATATGGATTTGGTGAACTAGCGAATTTTGCCAAACTGTTATTTGCAGCAAATTTTCTGCATTCGCAGTTGTCCATGTTCATTAAATTATTTACTGATAATTCATCCAGTTCAGGAGAATTGTTTTTTTTAATACCAGCTCCCTATAATGCTTTGCAAGGCCAGCGTGACATCCTCTGGAGCTGTAACAGCCAACATTAAAGGAACCTGCCCTACCCCAGGGTATATAATGCTGGTCACTTACATTACAGACTCTTGGGGACGAATTATCTGTGCAGGTCAATCTTCGAGTGCCATGTCAGTATAAGAGAAGGAGGCACGTACCCTATGAATGCATAATAGTTAGCCACGTGCAGATAAAAGCAAATCTAAAGGAGCCTGAAACGCCCCCAACAAAGGAGACTCTATGAAATAATAATAATAACAATATATTTATTACTATGTACAACATGTTTCTATCTTTTGATAGAAAAAAGTGCAAAGCATCAGCACAGACAGTTTGGATATCTTTCAGTAGGACATCAAAAAATAGAATGAGCGAACAGCTTCAATCATGACACATCACTCTGAATTCCCTGCCTAAAAGACCTGCATATTTTTTCTGAATTTTGACTACGCTTTTGGCATTTCTGACTGCGTACTTTCTTCTTTGATATCACGGGAGCATAGTGGTGCAGTGGTCAGTATTGCTGCTGCATAACTCAGATCACCTTTTTGGCCACAATAATCAATCCAGTACAGTTAGTGGACATATCCCTAGCCCTCAGGAACACTTTAAAGACAACTGCACAATTATAATCTAGTCAAATCTAGTTTAGTTACTCCTTCCTCATTGACTTCAATGCAATTTACCAAGTTCAGAGAATATTGCGAACATTTCCATGATTTCTGGGAACTCACAGCAAACTTTGCAATGTTTGTTCATCACTATGGTGCAGTGATTTCACACATTATGCCTTCTGATGTGGAGAAACCAATTGCTTTCACTTCACATATCTTGATTAAAGCTGTAAGTAATTACGCACAAATTGAGAAAGAGGCACTGGGAATAAGTTTTGGAAATCACAAATTTCATCAGTACCTATTTGGGAGAAAATGTACCCTTCTTAACGATCATTGACCCCTTATTACCATCTTTGGGCCTCATTCTGGTATGTCATCTCTAGCAGCTAGCCAGATGCAAAGATGGACATTGCTTTCATTAATATACATCTATGATATTAAATATTGCAAGTTTAAGATGCATTCCAATGCAGATGGACTCTTAAGTTTACCCTTGCCACTTACCTGTATAAAGAGCCTGCTGGTGGATATATTTTATTTTAAGCAGATAGATGAGACAATTGTGACCTCAAGTCAAGTAAAATGATTCACTCAGAATGATCCAATATCTATACTAATAAAAGGCAAAGCCCTCACTCACTGATTCACTCACTCATCACTAATTCTCCAACTTCCCGTGTAGGTAGAAGGCTGAAATTTGGCAGGCTCATTCCTTACAGCTTACTTACAAAAGTTGGGCAGGTTTCATTTCAAAATTCTATGCGTAATGGTCATAACTGGAACCTATTTTTCTCCATATACTGTAATGGATGTCAGCTGCATGGCCATGGGGGGCGGAGTTGCGTGTGACATCATCACGCCTCCCACGAAATCACGTGAACTGACTGTGAATGCAGTACATAGAAAACAAGGAAGACTGAAGAGCGCTGAACAAAAAACACCATTTCACAATTGAGAAGGCAGCAAAAGATTATGAAGCGAGTGATGCATACAAGCATATTCATAAGTGCAGCTACTGCGAAAACAAAGCACGGTGTGAACCGTAAGTTTAAATTAAGTTTATAGACACACTCCCGCTGCCGTTTGTCATGCCTACGACGAATATGGTATTCGCGAGATACAAGTTTAATGAGAAGACACTAGGTATAAACGAGACTTTGGATCACTTTGTAACAGAGATAAAATTGCTGTAGCAAGAAACTTTGAAGTGCCAGGTCTTAGCTAACATTAAATAAAGCCATTGACATCGCGAGATCGCACAAGCACAGCTGAGAAGCTTCGATGCATGTACTCCGAGCGGCTCATGTCAACTGACTTTGCAGGACTGGAAAAGATTAAATTAAGTTCATACACACGCTACTGCTAAATATTCGCAGGCAATTTCCACAACTTAATACCGGGAATGCCTGTTGAACATCTTTCATTCACGAGTACCGATTTGGGTGGTGAACACTTCGATGAATGAAACCTGTTATCTTTACAACGGTTGACAAACACAGAATATAACTTTAACGTAACACATCCTCCAAATATGAAACTGATTGAAAGAAATTTCAAAAGACTACCCGATGGAAGCCTTGATAAAAGCGTGGTTTTGTGCAAACTGTCCAAATACAAACCTGATTGAAAGAAATAAAGATAATCAAATCCTTGATGACAGCAACACTCGTAACGTTCACAAAACTATTACATTGACAATCATGTTACGTTATTTTTAAAATGTTTCCTTTTCTTAGCACAAGCACACCTGAGAAGCTTCGATGCATGTACTCCATAACGCATTAAAAAAATAACGCATTTAATCAAGCTTTGCATTCCAAGCAAAGGGGAACTTTTGTCAATGCATGATTTCCTGGTACATCGATTACATTGATGCACACATCAGAGCTACAACAAGAGTCGGAAGAAAGCGCGTTGCTAGGACTGATCGGAGGTAAATTTCATTTCAAAAGACTACCCGACTGGAGGCCTTGATAAAAGCATGGTTTTGTGCAAACTGAGCAAAAATGAGTTTGCATACCACCGACGCACTTCAACCTTACGGTACCATCTAAATGCAAAACATGTTACAGCGAGCACAGAAACTGCACTAGCAGTTCGAGTACCAACAAAAGGTGTCGGCAACCCAAACCTCATGAAATGACTGGCTTCAGGACCAAAATTAGTAAGTCAACATCGGTCAAACTTACAAATTCTCTTGCAAAATGGATTGCTTTGGACTGTAGACCACTAATAGTGGTGGAAGATAGGGGGTTAGAAAATGTGCTACGGTTAGCGTCAGGAGATCCAACTTTCCAACTGCCGTGCCGAAAGACTATTTCAAGTAAAATTCAACAGCTTTATGACACTGAAAAGCAAGCAAAATTAGATGCATTACAGAGCGCGGACTATGTGGCTCTTACTGGGGATCATTGGACTTCCGTGACCGTTAGTAATTTTAATTACATCTAATTACAAAATGTTCAATGATCACACTGTTTTAGCCTAATGTACAAAATAATTTTGGCTAATTTTACTCAGAGTTTAAAGGTGAAGCTGGTCAAATTACCTTTTATGTTTCTGCCTTATTTTTTTAAGAAGAAAAACTGCACTTTATGTTGAAATTTTTGTTATTATTATTTAAAGACAATACCATTCTGAAAATGTACTTAAAGTACTTAAAATACCACTTTATTTTTAAGTCTGCCCAATTTTAGCCAGGGATGATATTTTTGTTTTTGTTTTAAATTGAAATGTAGTTTAAATACATTTTTTTTTTCAGAAATTAAAAGAGCTTGAGTTTACAATATTCATGTCCATGTCTATTATTTGATTCTGTCGCCCACTAAAACCCTTTTAAATTAAAAAAAAAACATTTGCAATTTGGGGCAAATTTTCATGTACGATTACATACGATTAATCAAGATTAATTAATTGCACAACCTCTAATTAATTAGATTAATTTTTTTAATCAAGTCCCACCTTTAATATATATATATGTAGATATGTATATAAAATATATATATATGTATATATATATATATATATATGTAGATATCTATATGCATAAATATGTATATATATGTGTGTGTGTGTGTGTATATATGTTGTGGAGGACTGCCGGCTTCGTGCTCTGGCCCTCACCCCCAGGCCACCAGGAGGAGCTCTCCTGACAGCAGGATCGTGCCCGAGTTCCAGCAGGGCCTCATGGACTATGTAGTGTTTTTACACAGCCCTGCTGGATACCTTGGGGACCACCGGGAGTCGCTGTAGGGGCTCATGGGCTCTTGTGTGCCCTATAACCCGGGAGTACGTCCACGGTCACATGACAGGAAGGAACGACGTGCTCCCAGGTTGAAGAAAAGGACTGTTTACCCTGACCCGAAAGTAATAAAGAACTGTGGACTTAATTGGGCAGAAACACCTCCGGGTCAGGGGCTATAAAAGGACTACGGGCCAGTCCAGACACTGAGCTGAGCTGGGAGGTAGAGGAGCAAGTGTCTGGGCGAGGAGAGTTTATTAGGAGTACTGTATTGGTTATTGTAGTAATTTATGAGTAGTGTGGAGGGTGCTTTGTGCACATTGTTGTTAAACAAAAATAAAAAGACTTGGACTTTTATCTGGTGTCTGGAGTCGTACCTGAGGGTTCAAGGGAGCACTAGCGCCCCCTACTGCCACAATGTATATATATATATATATATATATGTGTGTATATATATATACATATATATATATATATATATATATACACAGTAAATATGTGTATATATTTGTATATGTGTGTGTGTATATATATGTATATATATACATATGTATGTATATATATATATATATGTGTGTGTATATATATGTTTATATGTGAGTGTGTGTGTGTATGTGTATATATATATTTATATATATATATATATATATTTATATATATATATGCCAGCAACACTCATGACAATGGCAACACAATTACATTGTCAATTATGTTACGTTATTATTAAAATGTTTCCTTTTCTTTTTCATTACTTCTTTAACACACTACTTCTCTGCTCGAAGCGCGGGTATTTTGCTAGTTGGCTAAAATAATGGATGTGGTTCTATCTGGAAAAAGCCCTAGCACCTCACTGGAATTAAAACTAATTTTCT
>NW_024384777.1:0-1000 GCF_016835505.1 Polypterus senegalus
CTTTAAGCAGCTACTGGATCCATTACTGGCAGTGACTTTGACCTGATCACCAAAGGCTACTTTCTTCAAAAATAGCTGCATTTATCTATTCTGTCTGAGGAGCAGAAAGCTAACAAGCCCCTCTCTTTGAGGTGAGGGAAAAGCTCACAAACTGTCTTTGGTCTAGAAGCTACTCTCCATACAGCCCTGGAGCTGGAGACCCTGAACTAGCTTTAAGATCCACTCTGCCTAGCCAAGCTCTGTACCAGTGACTGACCCGAGCTTGAGAAGCAGCCATTACTTCAAGTGAGGAACTTCATTGCCTACACTCTTGTACCAGAAACAGCAATGCTTTCCCCTATGAAGTTGCAGAGGAAACAGAAAACAGCAAGCTGAGGAAGGCAGCGTCACACCACGCCATTGACAAAGGGCCATGTAGTAAACACAAAGACTGCACTCCAATGCAAGAAGAGTCTCCCACTTGAACTCGAACCAACAAAACACAACTCCACACAGCATCAGACAACATCCTTAAAGGCTTGGTACTGTAAAGATGTTTAATCTGTGTCAAGATAAATTAGAACTTAATAGGCAAGAAACAACCAGTCTCGTCTGTGATTACCATTGTGTGTCTCATCAGTGTTGTATTCGGTATATATGCTATTATCATACTTCTGTACTCTTTGTGTTTATCAATAAATTGTATTATTCTCTTTCTTAAAATGAGAGTGCTTGTGGTTCAGTTACCTTATATAAATACCTTAATATAAATCTAATGGCCTGAAACCCCTCCTACAGAAAAAGATAAGGAAAATAAAAGTTTGAGCCTTACCAAATTATTTAATTAACTTGTGGCATTGCCAAAGGCAAAACTTATAATTAATCAACTGATTGATTAACATCAATCAATTCTTCTTATCACATCATTACACACTAGAATTAATTCTGTTGCTTTTATCAGCAGTCACCTCCTCAGTAAATACATTCATAATACTACCTCCACTATTTTGACAGAGTAGGT
>NW_024384778.1:0-9845 GCF_016835505.1 Polypterus senegalus
AAACCTTATTTCCCATAAAGGGGTTTCAGGACCTGAAATTCACTTTGTGTACACATGTGTGACCCTTGTTTTCACCGGAAACTGTTCAAAACAGTTCATTTCTGTAAAAACTATACCCCCAGATGTGTTTCAAGTAGTTTCACAACATAAGTTAAGACTCATTGAGTTTCACTCAACTTCAGTTTTGTCCATTGCAAGTTAATGGGGATTTCAAATGGTGAGTTTAAGATTTGAAGTGCACTTTGAAAAACAGTTGAAACCATCCAAACAGTTCTTAACCATAAAGGGTACTGGGGATTTCATCATTTAAGAACTGCTTTTACCAGAGTACTTTGACTTTACACAGCGTTAGAGTTGAAGGTAATCTTATTTCACCATACCGCGTTTCAGGGCCTGAAAATAACTTTGTGTACACATGTGTGACGCCTTGTTTTCCACCAGGAAACTGTTCAAAACAGTTCATTTCTGTAAAAACTATGTGCTGATGTTTTCATGTGGTTTCACAACATAGAATTTAAGACTTATTGAGTTTCAACTACTTTAGATTTGGCCCAATGCAAGTCAAAGGGGATTTCAAAAAGTGAGTTTGAGATGTTGAAGTGCACTTTGAAAAAAGTTGGGAAACCATCCAAACAGTTCTTAACCATAAGGGTACTGGGGGTTTCATCATTTAGAACTGCCTTTACCAGAGTATTTTGACATTCCACAGAGTTTGAGTTGAAGGTAACCTGAATTCATCATAACACTTTTCAAGACCTGAAAACAACTTTGTGTACACATGTGATGGCTTGTTTTCCACCAGGAAACTGTTCAAAACAGTTCATTTCTGTACAAAACTATGTCACAGATGTGTTTCAAGTGGTTTCACAACATAGAAGTTAAGACTCATTGAGTTTCACTCAACTTCAGTTTTGTCCATTGCAAGTTAATGGGATTTCGAAAAGTGAGTTTAAGATGTGAAGTGCACTTTGAAAAACAGTGGGGAAATCATCGAAACAGTTCTTAACCATAAGGAACTGGGGATTTCATCATTTAGAACTGCTTTTACCAGAGTATTTTGACTTTACACAGCGTTAGAGTTGAAGGTAACCTTATTTCACCATAACAGCGTTTCAGGGCCTGAAATTCACTTTGTGTACATGTGTGCGCCTTGTTTTCCACCAGGAAACTGTTCAAAACAGTTCATTTCTGTAAAAACTATTGCAGATGTGTTTCAAGTGTTTCACAACATAGAAGTTAAGACTCATTGAGTTTCACTCAACTTCAGTTTTGTCCATTGCAGAAATTAATGGGGATTTCAAATGGTGAGTTTAAGATTTGAAGTGCACTTTGAAAAACAGTTGGGAAACCATCCCAAAAAGTTCTTAACCATAAGGGTACTGGGGATTTCATCATTTAGAACTGCTTTTACCAGAGTACTTTGACTTTACACAGCGTTTTGAGTTGAAGGTAATCTTATTTCACCATAACGTTTCAGGGCCTGAAAATAACTTTGTGTACACATGTGTCACGACTTGTTTCCACCAGGAAACTATTCAAAACAGTTCATTTCTGTAAAAAAATATGTAAGATGTGTTTTAATTAGTTTCACAACATAGAAGTTAAGACTCATTGAGTTTCACTCCAACTTCAGTTTTGTCCATTGCAAGGTTTGGGGGTTTCAAAAAGTGGTTTAAGATGTGAAGTCACTTTGAAAAAAAGTTGGGAAACCATCCAAACAGTTCTTAACCATAAAGGGTACTGGGGATTTCATCATTTTAGAACTGCTTTTACCCGGTATTTTGACTTTACACAGCGTTAGAGTTGAAGGTAACCTTATTTCACCAAAACGCGTTTCAGGGCCTGAAAATAACTTTGTGTACACATGTGTGACGCCTTGTTTTCCACTAGGAAACTGTTCAAAACAGTTCATTTTCTGTAAAACTATATGCAGAAGTGTTTCAAGTGGTTTCACAATATAGAAGTTAAGACTCATTGGTTTCATAACTTCATTTTTGTCATTGCAAGTTAATGGGGATTTCAAAAGTGAGTTTAAGATGTAAGTGCACTATGAAAAACAGTTGGAAACCATCCCAAAAAGTTCTTAACCATAAGGGTACTGGGGTTTTATCATTTAGAACTGTTTTTTCCATAGTATTTTGACTTTAAAAGCGTTAGAGTTGAAGGTAACCTTATTTCAACCCTAAGCGTTTCAGGGGCCTGAAATTCACTTTGTGTACATTTGTGACTGCCTTGTTTTCCACCAGGAAACTGTTCAAAACAGTTCATTTCAGTAAAAACTATGTGCTAGATGTGTTTCAAGTGGTTTCACAACATAGAAGTTAAGACTCATTAAATTTAACTCAACTTCAGTTTTTGCCCAATGCAACTCAATAGGAATTTCAAGCGTTGAGTTTGAAATGTTGAATGCACTTTGAAAAACAGTGGGGAAACCATCGAAACAGTTCTTAACCATAAGGGTACTGGGGATTTCATCATTTAGAACTGCTTTTACCAGAGTATTTTGACTTTCCAAAGAGTTACAGTTCAAGGTAACCTGAAATCACCATAACGCGTTTCAAGGGCTGAAAATCACTTTGTGTACACATGTGTGTCGGCTTGTTTTCCACCAGGATACTGTTCAAAACAGTTTATTTCTGTAAAAAACTATGTCACAGATGTTTTTCAAGTGGTTTCATAACATGAGAAGTTAAGACTCATTGAGTTTCACTCAACTTCAGTTTTTGTCCATTGCAAGTTAATGGGATTTCAAAAGGTGAGTTTAAGATGTGAAGTGCACTTTGAAAACAGTTGGAAACCATCCAAACAGTTCTTAACCATAAGGGTACTGGGGATTTCATCATTTAGAACTGCTTTTACCAGAGTACTTTGACTTTACACAGCGTTAGAGTTAAAGGTAAACTTATTTCACCATATACTTGCGTTTCAAGCCGAAAATAACTTTTGTGTACACATGTGTGACGCCTTGTTTTCCACCAGGAAACTGTTCAAAACAGTTCATTTCTGTAAAAACTATGTCACAGATGTTTTTCAAGTGGTTTCATAACAAAGAGTTAAGACTCATTGAGTTTCACTCAACTTCAGTTTTTGTCAATTGCAAGTTAATAGGGATTTCAAAAAGTGAGTTTAAGATGCAAAGTGCACTTTGAAAAACAGTTGGGAAACCATCCAAACAGTTCTTAACCATAAGGGTACTGGGGATTTCATAATTTAGAACTGTTTTACGATAGTATTTTGACTTTACACAGTTAGAGTTGAAGGTAACCTTATTTCACCATACAGCGTTTCCAGGGCCTGAAAAACTTTGTACAATGTGAGCCTTGTTTTCCACCAGGAAACTGTTAAAAACAGTTAATTCCTGTAAAAACTATTCAGATGTGTTTCAATATTTCACAACATAGAAGTTAAGACTTTATTGAGTTTCACTCAACTTCAGTTTTTTCCCCTTGCAAGTTAATGGGGATTTCAAAATGTGAGTTCAAGATTTGAAGTGCACTTTGAAAAAAGTTGAAACCCTCAAACAGTTCTTAACCATAAAGGTACTGGGGATTTCATCATTTTAGAACTGCTTTTAACAGAGTCTTTGACTTTACACAGCGTTAGAGTTGAAGGTAATTATTTCACCATAAGGGGTTTCAGGGCCGAAAATAACTTTGTGTACACATTGTGCGCCTTGTTTTCCACCAGGAAACTGATCAAAACAGTTCATTTCTGTAAAACTTTTGCGAGATGTGTTTTAAGTGTTTTTACAACATAGAAGTTAAGACTCATTAAATTTAACTCAAACTTCAGTTTTTGCCCAATGCAACTCAATTGGAATTTCAAAAGGTGAGTTTAGATTTTGTTCACTTTGAAAAACAGTGGGAAACCATCGAAACAGTTCTTAACATAAGGGTACTGGGGGTTTTAAACATTTAGAACTGCTTTTACCAGAGTATTTTGACTTTACAAGCGTTAGAGTTGAAGGAACCCAATTCACATACGCGTTTCAACTTCCAAAAAAAACTTTGGTCACATGTGTGCGCCTTGTTTTAGCGGAAACTGTTCAAAACAGACTTTTTAAAAATTCATTTTTAAAAAAAATTAATGAATTTTTAAGTGGTTTAAAATATAAAGTTAAATTATTGGAACAACAATTTACAAAAAAGAAAAGGGGGGTTAAAAATGATTTTTTTTTTTGAATCAAAAAAAGTTGGGAAATAAACATTTTTTCCAAAATCTGGGGTTTTATTTGAATGTTTTTTTAAAATTTTTTTTAAAGCTTAATTAAAAGGGAATTTTTCAATGGTTTCAGGGTGAAATTATTTTGCCAATGTCCCTTTTTCCAAGGAAATTTCAAAACGTTATTTTGAAAATTTTTTGCAATTGAAGTACACAAAAGGTTAAACCATTTAAAATTTTAATCAACTTAGTTTTTCCCCAAGAATTGGGTTTCAAAGTTAGTTTTAGAAAATCCTTTAAAACAGGGCCTAAAAATTTTCCATGGGTCCAAGGGTTTTCGTTTAAATTTTTTTCAATATTTTGATTTCAAAGTTCATTGAAGACTAAATCCCCTAAGGGTTTTTAAAGGGGGAAAAATTTTTTAAAAGGGGGGGTTGTTTTACCGGGAAAGTTAAAAAAAATTTTTTAACCCAGGGCCGGGTTTTTAAAAATTTTAAAAAATTTTGATCTTGATTTACCCGTTTTTTTATTGAATTTAAAATTTCAAAAAAAGTTTAAGTTAAAATTTTTAAAAACTTGCCACAAAAGTTTTTCAAAAATTTTAAAATTTTTAAATGTTTTTTAAATTTTTTCACAAATTGGGAAAAATTATTTCCCAACGGTTTGGGTGAAAATAAGTTAAATTTTGTGGGTTTTTCCCCCCCAAAAAAATTTTTTTAAAAAATAGGTTTTTTCAATGGTTTTCCCAAAATAAAGAAATTTGATTTCCCAATTTGATTTTGGAAATGAATCAAATTTCAAAAAAAATTTGGTGTTGGTTTTAAAAAAAAGGTTTCAAACAAATTTTTTAAAAAAAGGGCCGGGTTTTCTTTAAATAATTTTAAAATATTTTTTTTTGGGGGTTGATTGAAGGTAAAAACCCCCAAAAATTTTAAAATGAAAAACCTTTTTTAAATTTTTGGGGAAAAAATTTTCCCCAAAAAAAACATTAAAAAGTTTTTTCTTAAAAATTTTTAAAGTTTTTGGGTTTTTACATAGAGTTAAATCTTATTTCAAACCTTCAATTTTTTTTTTGAAATGTGGGGTTTCAAAAAGTTTAAAAAGTCATTGAAAAAATTGGGGGAAATGTTTTAAATAAAACTGGGGGGTTTTATCATTTAAAATTTTTTCCCCAAAAAATTTTTTCTTTTTCCCAAAAATTAAGGTATTTTATTTCACTAACGTTTGGGCCTGAAACATTTTTACAAGGTACTTGTTTTCCCCCAAATTTAAAACTTCTTTTGAAAAATTTTCCCAAGTTTTTAAATATTTAAAAATAAATTAAGACTAAAATTTTAAAATTCAGTTTTAAAACCAAAGAATTTAAAAGGGGGTTTTTTGTTAATTTTTTAAAAAGTTAAAATAAACATTTTAACCATTAAAACCAAATTTTATTTTAAATTTTTTTATTTTGATTTAAGATTGGAAAACCTGGGCCCTCAAACATTTTAAACCAAAAAACTTTTTCACATTGGGCGGGTTTTTTACCAGGGTGTTCAAAAAATTACTTAAAAAAAATCCAATGGTTTTAAAAGGGTTTTAAAAAAATTGACCATTAAAATTTTTCCCTTGTTTTCAACGTCAAAAATTTCAACGTTATTTGAGATGTTTTTAATTTGGAAAAAAATGGGAAAATAAAACATTTTAAAATAGGGGGGGGGTTTCATTTTTAAAGTTTTCCAAGTATTTTATTTAAAAAGGAATTAAAAAAACCCTTTTTTAAGGGGAAAAAATTTTTTTTAAAATGTTCGGTTGTTTAAAGGCGTTAAAAGTTTTTTAAAAATTTCCCAAAAGTTTTAAGGGTTTAAACTGAATTAAAGACCTTGGGTTTCCCCCTTTGTTTTTCCCTTCAATTAAAAAGGGGTTTAAAAAGGGTTTAAATTTAATTTAAAAAAAAATTGGGGGAAAAATAAAATTCAACCCAAAAAGGGGGGAAAATTTTTTTAAAATTTTTTTAAAAATTTTGACTTTAACAGGTTAAGGGAATAAAATTTCACCCTTTTTTACCGAAAAAAAATTTGTTACCCTTTTTGGTTTTTTAAAAAAAAAACGTTCACTGAAAAAACTTGTGCATGTTTTTCAATTTCCCCCAAAAAATTAAACCCTTATTTCCCAAAATTTGGGAATGGTCAAGTGGTTTTAAAAGTAGTTTGGTTTAATCATTTAAAACAGGAAAATAAAATTTTAAAAAAGGCCCGGGGAAAATTTGAACCTTTTCCCCAAATTTTACTTTTAAAAGGTTTGAGTTAATAACCCTTTTTACCATTTTACTTTCCCGGGGTGAAAATAACTTTTTCACCTTTTCTTGTTTTTACCAGGGAAAAAAAACATTTATTTCTGTTTTTCAGAAATTTTCAATTTTTTACAAATAGAAATTAAGTATTGGGTTTCCCCCTTCAGGTTTTTCCTTGCAAGTTAGGGGTTTCAAAAAAAGTTTAAAGTAATACTTAAAAATATTGGCAAAAAGGTTTTAACCCTAAAACTGGGGGTTTTTTTTTTTATTTGAGTTTTACCATAGTTTTTGACTTTACACAGCGTTAGAGTTGAAGGTAACCTTATTTCACCATAACGCGTTTCAGGGCCTGAAATAGGGTACTGGGGATTTCATCATTTAGAACTGCTTTTACCAGAGTATTTTCACTTTCCACAGAGTTAGAGTTGAAGGTAACCTGAATTCAACATAACGCGTTTCAAGGGCTGAAAATCACTTTGTGTACACATGTGTGACGCCTTTTTTCCACCAGAAACTGTTCAAAACAGTTCATTACTGTAAAAAACTATGTCGCAGATGTGTTTTAAGTGGTTTCACAACATAGAAGTTAAGACTCATTGAGTTTCACTCAACTTCAGTTTTGTCCATTGCAAGTTAATGTGGATTTCAAAAGTGAGTTTAATATGTGAAGTGCACTATGAAAAAGTAGTTGGGAAACCATCCAAACAGTTCTTAACCATAAGGGTACTGGGGATTTTATCATTTAGAACTGTTTTTACCATAGTTTTTTGACTTTACACAGCGTTAGAGTTGAAGGTAACCTTATTTCACCATACTTGCGTTTCAGGGCCTGAAATTCACTTTGTGTACACATGTGTGACGCCTTGTTTTCCACCAGGAAACTGTTCAAAACAGTTCATTTCTGTAAAAAACTATGTCGCTGATGTTTTTCAAGTGGTTTCACAACATAGAAGTTAAGACTCATTGAGTTTCACTCAACTTTAGATTTGGCCCAATGCAAGTCAAGTGGATTTCAAAAAGTGAGTTTGAGATGTTGAAGTGCACTTTGAAAAACAATTGGGAAACCATCCAAACAGTTCTTAACCATAAGGGTACCTGGGATTTTATCATTTAGAACTGTTTTTACCATAGTATTTTGACTTTACACAGCGTTAGAGTTGAAGGTAACCTTATTTCACCATAACGCGTTTCAGGGCCTGAAATTCACTTTGTGTACACATGTGTGACGCCTTGTTTTCCACCAGGAAACTGTTCAAAACAGTTCATTTCTGTAAAAAACTATGTCACTGATGTTTTTCAAGTGGTTTCACAACATGAAGTTAAGACTCATTGAGTTTCACTCAACTTCAGTTTTTGTCCATTGCAAGTTAATGGGGATTTCAAAAGTGAGTTTAAGATGTGAAGTGCACTATGAAAACAGTTGGGAAACCATCCAAGCAGTTCTTAACCATAAGGGTACTAGGGGATTTCATCATTTAGAACTGCCTTTACCAGAGTATTTTGACTTTCCACAGAGTTAGAGTTGAAGGTAACCTGACTTCATCATAACACTTTTCAAGACCTGAAAACAACTTTGTGTACACATCTGGAAGCTTGTTTTCCACCAGGAAACTGTTCAAAACAGTTCATTTCTGTAAAAAACTATGTCACAGATGTGTTTCAAGTGGTTTCACAACATAGAAGTTAAGACTCATTGAGTTTCACTCAACTTCAGTTTTTGTCCATTGCAAGTTAATGGGGATTTCAAAAAGTGAGTTTAAGATGTGAAGTGCACTATGAAAAATAGTTGGAAACCATCAAACAGTTCTTAACCATAAGGGTACTGGGGATTTTATCATTTAGAAATGTTTTAACCATAGTATTTTGACTTTACACAGAGTTAGAGTTGAAGGTATCCTTATTTCACCATAACGCGTTTCAGGGCCTGAAATTCACTTTGTGTACACATGTGTGACGCCTTGTTTTCCACCAGGAAACTGTTCAAAACAGTTCATTTCTATAAAAAACTATATGCAGATGTGTTTCAAGTGGTTTCACAACATAGAAGTTAAGACTCATTAAATTTAACTCAACTTCAGTTTTGCCCAATGCAACTCAATAGGAATTTCAAGCGTTGAGTTTGAGATGTTGAATTGCACTTTGAAAAACAGTGGAAACCATACAAACAGTTCTTAACCATAAGGGTACTGGGATTTCATCGTTTAGAACTGCTTTTACCAGAGTATTTTGACTTTCCAACGAGTTACAGTTGAAGGATAACCTGAAATCACCATACTTAGCGTTTCAAGGGCTGAAAATCACTTTGTGTACACATGTGTGACGGCTTGTTTTCCACCAGGATACTGTTCAAAACAGTTTATTTCTGTAAAAACCTATGTCACAGATGTGTTTCAATAGTTTCATAACATAGAGTTAAGACTCATTGAGTTTCACTCAACTTCAGTTTTGTCCATTGCAAGTTAATGGGGATTTCAAAAGGTGAGTTTAAGATGTGAAGTGCACTTTGAAAAACAGTTGGAAACCATCCAAACAGTTCTTAACCATAAGGGTACTGGGGATTTCATCATTTAGAACTGCTTTTACCAGAGTACTTTGACTTTACACAGCGTTAGAGTTGAAGGTAATCTTATTTCACCATAACGCGTTTCAGGGCCTGAAAATAACTTTGTGTACACATGTGTGACGCCTTGTTTTCCACCAGGGAAACTGTTCAAAACAGTTCATTTCTGTAAAAACTATGTCGCTGATGTTTTTCAAGTGGTTTCACAACATAGAAGTTAAGACTCATTGAGTTTCACTCAACTTTAGATTTATGGAAATGCAAGTCAAGGGATTTCAAAAGTGAGTTTGAGATGTTGAAGTGCACTTTGAAAAACAGTTTGAAACCATCCAAACAGTTCTTAACCATAAGGGTACTGGGGTTTCATCATTTAGAACTGCCTTTACCAGAGTATTTTTGACTTTCCACAGAGTTAGAGTTGAAGGTAACCTGAATACATCATACACTTTTCAAGACCTGAAAACAACTTTGTGTACACATGTGTGACGCTTGTTTTCCACCAGGAAACTATTCAAAACAGTTCATTTCTGTAAAAAACTATGTCACAGATGTGTTTCAAGTGGTTTCACAACATAGAGTTAAGACTCATTGAGTTTCACTCAACTTCAATTTTTGTCCATTGCAAGTTAATGGGGATTTCAAAAAGTGAGTTTAAGATGTGAAGTGCACTATGAAAAAAGTTGAAACCATCCAAACAGTTCCTAACCATAAGGGTACTGGGGATTTTATCATTTAGAAATGTTTTTACCATAGTATTTTGACTTTACACAGAGTTAGAGTTGAAGGTATTCTTATTTCACCATAGCAGCGTTTCAGGGCCTAAATTCCGTGTACACATGTGTGACCCTTTTT
>NW_024384779.1:0-14888 GCF_016835505.1 Polypterus senegalus
AAAAATTTTGACGGTAATTTGTTCATCCTCCGGGGCCGGGGCATAAACTCCTAATTCGAAAAATTCGTGGTTGAAATTGAAATATTCTCACGGTTACATCAGTAAATCACTTCACTGAAAACAATATTTGGGATGTTGCCCTGGGGTAAAACAGGGAAGAATGGAAAAATAGTTCCTTTCACGAATTCTGCCTGCTTACAAGCTCAGATACCTGGTAGATAGGAGTTTTAAAAGGTAAATTCGGCACATTTCTTCTCATTGTATTCTTGAACGAGTACAGGATCAGAGTTATGCAAAATTTACAGGTATAATTCTTCAAGTTAAATTGCGAAATCTTTCACGTGGAATTGCTTAACAGACAACAAGCCGTTTACCGGGGAAAATTCTGCATTATTTTCTACAGACAATGAACATTTTGAAGATCGATTCAAAGGGGAAAAAAAAGACGAAAATTTAGAGGCTGCGTCGCCTCTTACTCAGGCTGAGTCACAGCGCCTGCTCACGGGCGCGATCCGCTACTGACCGACACGGGGACTTTGACCTGCTCCGTTTCCGACCTGGGCCGGTTCGCCCCTCCTAAACGACCTGGCAGCCCGGCCCCCAGGAGCACCATATCGATGCCGAACTTAGCTCGGACACCGATCGGCACAGGCTACCTGCCACCAGGGCTCCTGAGCCAAGCGATCCTTCAACCTCAGCCTCCCGAGAAGCCAGGATTACAGACACGCGCCACGCGTCCGGCGAAGTCTGGCTTTGCGAGTGCTGTTCTCGTAAGCTTCGCTGTTCTTCACGGTGTACGAGAATAATAGGAGTTGCGCAGCTGGGCCTGTAAATGCAGCTAATTGCTTTCACTGAGAAAATGCTAACCACCAGCAACAAAGGGCTGCTTTGCAAAGTCTGATAGAAGCCTAATCAATTTCGCGCAAAACACACCCTACATGCAGTTCACTTGCTTTAGGTTTTCAGATACAAACGTAAACTCCCACAAGCCCTCCGACTCACAGACTCATTTGCTCTCTGCTGTAAAAAGTACGCACGTGCCTTAGTTAACCTCAGCCACTTAATTGTACAACCAAGGCGCATACCATTTCTTCTTCTGTATAACATTACCTTTAAGTATAGGTATTTCGTTCTTCTGAGGTGTTTACAGTTTTGAATTTCTATATTCATTCTTTATTTTTATATAGATTTTTATCATTACAGCTCTTTTTCACATGGCCTGACCTTTTTGGTGAATCCTTAGGCGTTGCGCCTGATTCTAACAATTGGACCACTTCATTAGAAAAAAGAAACATTTTTCCTAAAATCAATCATCGAAGGATTCTTTAATAAGACACGGAAGTATTTTGTATATAGACAAGTGGTGCTCGATTCTCAAATACTTTGAAAATTCCATGCGCTTAATTTGACTCCAAGGAATGGATATTATGCGATCCATTTATCAGTATATTTGGAATATGAAATTGATTTTGCTACACCGTTTGCCAAAGGTGAGAAATAAACTGACGTTCCTGCGGGGATGAAAGGCGAACACGTCCGCCATTTCACCCTGCTAGTGCTAGTGTATTTGTGCTTAGCTACTTCTGACAGAAAAAGGCTTTAACAAATTACACGGAGGAGAACAAAAACAGCAAGCAACTTTGTACAATAACGGCATGTACTGATTATTTTCCATGATGAGAATGGAGGTAGTCATTCATTATTTTGTTCGCCACATATGAATTCCAGCAACGGAGGTATCCTTTACACTTTCAGTAAACTATGAAACAATCACTCTTGCTTCTGTACACATTATTTCATCGATTGATTAAGCGATTGGTTTTGGTGGGGGTTAGTGGAACTGATTGGAACTGTTATCCTTCACCATCACTGAGTTCAAGTTTGCTCTAATATTACGTTTCTCTTTTCGCCTGTTGTAGGGTAGCAAATTCAATAAGGTATAAAAGAATAAGAGCAGAGAAACTTTCTTTACCTGGCAGATGCTAATACCTTGCAACGTGCACAGGAATAATAATTTTTAAAAAAATCTCCGAAAGCCTCCCTTTGAATGTTTACATGAGGGCAATAGAAGATCATGAAATTATAGCTCTGAGATTCATTGCAAAATGTGTATTACATATTTCATGTGATTTTAGATCATTTTGACAATCATTGCAAATATTGCCATGTTTTGTATGTGAGTATGAAGCAGAGCTAAAAATTCACATTAGATTCAGAAGGAATGGCAAGTTGCTACAGCTTGCTGCATGTAATTTTCTCAGACGTACCGTGGTGGAACATATGTTTAAGGGTTGTTTAATGAAGTTGTTTCTCAAAGCTCAATCAGAAATGGAAGCTTCCTTTAAATGTTTACAGAAAGTTTCTCAGTTTGGCTGAGGCTGAATTGAACAAAATCAGTTGTGCGGACCTGAAATTTGGGAAACTCTTTGCTGATGCTATGTCAGGTGAGATAAATGATCTGAAGAAGAGGTTCTGTATCATTCAGAGTAGTAATTATGTGTTTAGGTAACAATAAAATCTTCATTAGAAACAAATTGAGAAAATGTTTTGATTAACTCAGAAGAATTGGGTGAAATCACTGATAGTCAAAGTTTCACTTCTTCAATTCACATTTAAAACATTTGCTTGGAAATCATGGAACAGACACAGTGAAGAGGAAAGTGAAAATTTCTGTAAGAATACCATGGAAATGTTAAGTCCTTGAAAACAAACAGGTATTTTTCTTGAATTTACATACAGAATTTGAAACATTGACAGAACAATTTTCATGATCAATTATTTTGAAACATATTGCAAACATTAAAATGTGAGAGTTTTCATCAATTTTCATTGAGTTCCTATGGTTTTGTATTAAAACATGATGTGATAAAAATCATCCCGCTATATCCTAACTAGGGTCACGGTGGTCTGCTGGAGCCAATCCCAGCCAACACAGGTCAGAAGGCAGGAACAAACCCAGGCATTTTGCCAGCCCACCACAGGACATGACCAGCACAATTGAGAATCGCCCATGCAATTTCAATCTCCATGTCTTTGGACTGTGGGAAAACGAGCACCAGGAGAACTCACGAGACACGGGAGAACATGCAACTCATTATTATCGGCGACCCGGAAGCGAACCCGGTCTCCTAACCGCGAGGCAACAGCGCCACCCACTGTGCCACCGTGATGAAAAAATTTCCAATGATACCTGGCATTATTTTCATTTACTCATCAAATTAATTCACAATAATTTTCAAAGAGTTGCACTTTGCAGACTTGTCATCTCCATGCAAGCTGTTTCTTTTTCCCCTTAAGTGTAAAAAAATGTAGGTATTTGGCAGAGCCATCCTGTGATATTAATGAAAAACCGATCAGTCGGCTAGAAGGAACATATGTATTTTCCAATTCACAAATGAGTCTCAGTGTTAAATTCTTCCGGAAGTTGAGAAAATAGTATATCTCTATTTGATATATTGTGCTGGGCCCTATATGCATGGTAAGACCTGTGTGGACAATGCAGTAAGAGAGGACCAAATCACCCAGTAAACCTCAGCCCGCTACCAACAGCAGCAGCTCCACTCTGCAACATCCCTGAAATGGGTTCATAAAAGGGAAATGTACTAAAAGAGATGCCGAAGGTTCATTCGGTTAAAACGACCAGATGAAAGAAACTACAGTTACAGTACATTGTATCCATGACTAAAGAAATCGGCACTACTAAAAATTCTCGTGATTAATTCATCTTGGGATCATGGTGTCCAGAAATGAAATTTTCCAGCAGTGGTCAAGAAGGAACGCTTGTGCCCGCACGGAGTGCTCATCTGTATGGAGTTGCTTGAAGTACCTTAGCGTGCAAGATTTTTTCGAAACAGAGAAAAACAAACAGCAACAAAATGAAAAGAAAGAAACTGTGTGCCTGGAGAAAACACAATAATATTTTCTGACGGTGAAGCTAGGTTTTACTGCCCGCTGTAAACCAGGAGCTCAACAGCAGGGCTGAACCCTCTGTCCTCCCCAACTACAACATGCACTTATTTGATCTTCCTGTGTTGGAATGGTGGAGCACTGGCTATCTGTGCCACTAAATAAGAGACAGGAGCTGGCCTTCTGGTTTTCTGCTTGCAAGGAATATCCGCAGTTCAATCCTTTTACCTGTGGGTATCCTCCCAGTCCATACATTAAGATTTTGTGAACTGATTTAGCCAAATTGACTTAAGTGAGTGTGTGCATTTGCTGAGATATGATCTTGTGCCTTTGTCCAGTTTTTCCTTCTTTTGCTTGATGACTGCTGCAAAAGGCTGCAGCTCTCTTGATAAAGCAGCTATGCTCAACTGAGTATTCAGAACGAATGAGTGCTCATTGTTTTCCTCATATTAACATTCGTCTAATATGTTAAGAATAGGCAGTGTGAATGAAAAAATTCAAAACTCTGGTGCTTGAAATTTAAACATGCTGATGATTTGCAGTTTAGCTAGTTCTTTCTTTGACTTTACCTTTTAGGAACAGATATTATGCTGTCGACCTTGTCGACTTTTGGAGGTCAATCTCTTCCACATACTCCAATAACACTTAGTGTTTTTCTATTTACAAGAAACAAATATTCTTAATGTTGAAGTTTTTTCCATAACATAATGAAATCTCGTTTACAATTTCTGGAGTATTGTCTGTTCTTTTCTGCGGTGGGCTGGCGCCCTGCCCGGGGTTTGTTCCTGCCTTGATCCCTGTGTTGGCTGGGATTGGCCTTAGCAATCTCGTAACACCCTAAAGTAGGATATAGCGGGTTGACAATGACTGACTGACTTTGACATCTCTAGTAATGATTACTTTCTAACAATTAAAACACATTTTCCTTTTACCTTGGTTGTCTTTGCTTACAAAGATTCCTCACTAACGTTGAAAGTAATTTTCATCGACAGGTCATTTTACTGACAAATCAACACACACAAACACTCCCCTAGAAAACGCTTTTTCAGACAGTTCGCAATGTTGCTGCCATTGGTTAAACACCATTAAAACACACACAATGCAAGGAATCCAAAGATTCTTCCATATTTCTTTTCCACATACGTTGATAGAAACGTAAATGCATGCATATTGACAGGTAATATTGTTCATGCCTAGCTTCCTCAGACTCGAGGCATAAACTCCTTAATTGAAAAAATTCGTGTTGAAATTGAAATATTCACGGTTACATCAGTAAATCAACTCACTGAAAAATTATCGGGATGTTGCCCTGGGGGTAAACAGGGAAGACGGGAAAATACGTCTCTCTTTCACGAATCTCTGCCTGCTTACAAGCTCAGATACCTGGTAGATAGAGTTTTAAAAGGTAAAATTCGGCACATTTTCTTTCTCATATTGTATTCTTGAACGAGTACAGGATCGAGGCACGCAAAAATTTACAGGTATAATTCTTCATATGTAAATTATGAAATCTTTCACGTGGAATTGCTTAACAGACAACAAGCTGTTTATCGGGGAAAATTCACCCTGCATTATTTCTGCTGGTATAATGAACATTGTTGAAGATCGATTCCAAGGGAAAAAAGATAGGACTGAGGCTGGTGTCCCGCCTCTTACCAGGCTGAGTCACAGCCTGCTCACGGGCGCGATCCCGCTACTGGACCGACACGGGACTTCACCGCCTGTTTCCGACCTGGGCCGGTTCGCCCCTCCTGAAACGACCTGGCGTTTCTGCCCCCAGGTGGAGCACCATATCGATGCATGAACTTAGCTCGGAATAATTCGGGATCGACACAGGCTACTGCCACCCAGGGCTCCTGGGAGCTCAAGCGATCCTTCAACCTCAGCCCGAGAAGCCATAGGATTACAGACACGCGCCACCGCGTCCGGCGAAGTCTGCTTATGAGTGCTGTTCTCGAAGCTAAGCTTCGCTCGTTCTTCACGGTGTAATGAGGAATAGGAGTTGGAAAGCAGCACGGGCCTGTAAATGCAGCTAATTGCTTTCACTGAGAAAAATGCTAACCACTAGCAACAAAGGGCTGCTTTGCAAAAGTCTGATAGAAGCCTAATCAATTTCCGCGCAAAACACACCCTACAAATTCGCGTCATAGTTCACTTGCTTTAGAGTTTCTGTAGATACAAACGTAAACTCCCACAAAGCCCTCCGACTCACAGACTCATTTGCCTCTGCTGTAAACAATGTGCCTTAGTTAACCTCAGCCACTTAATGTACAGTACACGCAAGGCGCATACCATTCTTTCTTCTGTAAACATTACCTTAAGTATAGGTATTTCGTTCTGAGGTGTTTACAGTTTTGAATTTCTATATTCATTCTTTATTTTATATAGATTTTTTATCATTACAGCTCTTTTCACATGGCCTGACCCTTTTTGCAGGAAACTTTAGGCGTTGCGCCTGATTCTAGCAAATGTGGACCACTTACATTATAAAAAAAGACATACATTTTTTTCCCTAAAATCAATCATCGAAGGACTTTTTAATAAGACACGGAAGTATTTTGTATATAGACAAGTGGTGCCTGATTCTTGCAAATACTTTGAAAATTTCCATGCGGCTTAATTTTGACTCAAGGAATGGATATTATGTGATCCATTTATCAGTATATTTGGAATATGAAATTGATTTTGCTACACCGTTTGCCAAAGGTGAGAACAACTGATCGTTCCCAGGATGAAAGGCGAACACGTCCGCCATTCTCACCTCATAGTGCTAGTGTATTTGTGCTTAAATACTTGACAGAAAAGGTTTTAACAAATTACATCGAGGAGAACAAAACAGTAAGCAACTTTGGTACAATAACGGCATGTACTGGATTATTTTCCATGATGAATGGAGGTAGTCATTCATTACTTGTCTTGCCACATATATGAATTCCAGTACATGTAGGAGGTATCCCTTACACTTTCAGTAAAACTATGAAACAATCACTCTTTGCTTCTGTACACACATTATTTCATCGATTGATTAAGCGATTGGGTTTTTGGTGGGGGTTAGTGGAACTGATTGAACTGTTATCCTTCACCATCACTGAGTTCGTCACTTAATATTACGTTTCTCTTTTCGCCTGTTGTGGTGGGTAGCAAATCAATAAGGTATAAAGAATAAGAGCAGAGAAAGCTTACCTGGCAGATGCTAATACCTTGCAACGCAGAGGAATAATAATTTTGAAAAATCGGAAAGCCTCCTTTGAATGTTTACATGAGGTAAGTGAAGAGAAGATCAATGAAATTATAGCTCTGAGATTCATTGCAAATGTGTATTACATATTTCATGTGATTTTAGATCATTTTGACAATCATTGCAAATATTGCCACAAGTTTTGTATGTGAGTATGACAGCAGAGCAAAAATTCACATTAGATTCAGAAGGAATTAAAAGTTACAGCTTGTTGCATGTAATTTTCTAGACGTACCGTGGTGGAACATATGTTTAAGGTTGTTTCTAATGGGCGTTGTTTTCTCAAAGCTCAATCAGAAATGGAAGCTTCCTTTAAATGTTTACACAGAAAGTTTTGGGGCGTTTGGCTGGAGGCTGAATTGAACAAAATCAGTTGTACCGGACCTGAAATTTGGGGAAACTCTTTGCTGATGCATATAAAGTTGTGAGATAAAATGATCTGGAAGAAGAGGGTTCGTATCATTCAGAGTAGTAATTTATGTGTTTAGAAAATCATTAGAAACAAATTGTGAAAAATGTTTGATTAACTCCAAAGAATTGGGTAAATCATGATAGTCAAAGTTTCACTTCTTTCAATTCACATTTAAAACATTTGCTTGGAAATCATGGAACAGACACAGTGAAGAGGAAAGTTAAATTTCTGTATGAATACCAAGTGGAAATGTTAAGTCCTTGAAACAAATAACAGGTATTTTTCTTGAATTTACATACAGAATTTGAAAACATTGACAGTAAACATTTTCACAGATCAATTATTTTGAAACAGTATTGCAACATTAAAATGCGAGAGTTTTCATCAATTTTCATTGAGTTTCCTATGGTTTTGTATTAAAACATGATGTGATAAAATTCATCCCGCTATCCTAACTACAGGGTCACGCGGTGGCCCGCTGGAGCCAATCCCAGCCAACACAGGTCAGAAGGCAGGAACAAACCCCAGGCATTTTGCCAGCCCACCACAGGATGTGGCCACCGAGCACAATTGGAGAATCGCCCGTGCACCTAACTTCCATGTCTTTGGACTGTGGGAAAAACCGGAGCACCTGGAGGGAACCCACGCAGACACGGGGAAAACATGCAAACTCCATTATTGACGAAGGACCCGGGAAGCGAACCTGGGTCTCCTAACTGCGAGGCAGCAGCGCTACCCATCAATGTGCCACCGTGATGAAAAACTTCCAATGATAATTTCCATTATTTTCATTTACTCATCAAATTAATCATTAACAATTTTCAAAGAGTTTAATTTGCAGACCTTGTCATCTCCATGCAAGCTGTTTCTTTCCCTTATGTAAAATTGTAGGTATTTGCAGAGCCATCCCGTGATATTAATGAAAAACTGAATCAGTCGGCTAGAAGGAACATATATGTATTTTCCACTTCACAAATGAGTTCAGTACAAATTCTTCCGAGTTGAGAAATAATAGTATATATCTGGTATTTGATATATTGTGCTGGGCCCTATATGCATGGTAAGATCGGTGTGACAATGCAGTAAGAGAGGACCAAATCACCCAGTAAACCCAGCCTGCTACCAACAGCAGCAGCTCCACTAGAAACATCCCTGAAATGGGTTCATAAAAAAAGGGAAATGTACGAAAGAGATGCCGAAGGTCTGGCTCCGGGTTAAGGGACTAGATTAGCAGAAACTACAGTTGATAGTACATTGTATCCATGACTAAAGAAATCGGCACTACTAAAAATTCTCGTGATTAATTCATCTTGGGATCATGGTGTCCAGAAATGAATTTTCCAGCAGTGTCAAGAAGGAACGCTCTGTGCCCGCACGGGAGTGCTCATCCTGTATGGAGTTGCTAAAGCAATTTTAGCGGCAAGATTTTTCAAAACAGAGAAAACAAACAGCAACAAATGAAAAAGTAAAAAGAAAGAAACTGTGTGCCTGGAGAAACACAATAATATTTTTCTGACGGTGAAGCTAGGTTTCTACTGCCCACAAACCAGAGCTCAGTCAGGCAGTGGTCGAACCTCTGTCCTCCCAACTAAGGCCATGCACTTATTTGATCTTCCTCTGTGTTGAAGTAGGGACACTGGCTATCTGTGCCACTTCAAATAAGAGAGTACAGGAGCTTGGCTTGGTTTTCTGCTTGCAAGGAATATCCATGTTCAATCTCTTTGTACTTGTGGGTATCCTCCCAGTCCATGCACATTAAGTTTTTGTGAATTGACGTAGCCAAATTGACTAAGTGAGTGTGTGTGTATTTGCTGAGATATGATCTTGTGCCTTGTCCAGTTTTTCGTTCTTTGCTTGGATGACTGCTGCAAAGGCTGCAGCCTCTGACAGTGCTGCTACGTTCAACTGAGTATATTCAGAACGAACAGTGCTCATTGCTCTTCCTCATATTAACATCTGTCTATAAGAATAGCAGGAATGAAAAAATTCAAACTCTGGTGCTTGAAATTTAAAATACGTGTTTGATGATTTGCAGGTTTAGCTAGTTCTTCATTTCCTGACTTTACCTTTAGAACAAGACATGCTGTCGACCTTGTCAGACTTTTGTCAATCTCTTCCACATACCCAATAACACTCTAGTGCCTTTTCTATTTACAAGAACAAATATTTCAATGTTGAAGTTTTTCATAACATAATGAAATCTCTGCTTCATACCCCTGAGTCATTGTCTGTTCTTTTTTTCTGCGGTGGCTGGCGCCCTGCCCGGGGTTTGTCTCGCCTTGATCCCTGTGCTGGCTGGGATTGGCTCTAGCAGACCCCGTGACCCGTGTTAGATATATGGGTTGGACAATGACTGGACTGACTTTGACATCTCTAGTAATGATTACTTTCAATAATTAAACACATTTTCCTTTACCTTGCTGTCTTTTTGCTTAAGGAAACATTTTCACCAACGTTGAAAGTAATTTTCCATCGACAGGTCATATATTTACTGAAAAATCAACACACACAAACACAACTTAGAAAAATCGTTTTTCAGACAGTTCGCAATGCTGCCATTGGTTAAACACCATTAAAAAACACACAATGCAAGGAATCCAAAAGATCTTTCCATATTTCTTTCCATACATACGTTGATAGAAACATAAATGCATGCATATTGATAGGTAATATTGTTCATGCCTAGCTTCCTAGACTCCGAGGCATAAACTCTTAATCTGAAAAATTCGTGCTGAAATTGAAATATTCTCACGGTTACATCAGTAAATCAACTTCACTGGAAAACAATATTTGGATGTTAACCTGGGGGTAAAACACAGAGGAAGAATGGAAAATAACATGTCTCTTTCACGACCCTGCCTGCTTACAAGCTCAGATACCTGGTGATAGGAGTTTTAAAAGGTAACCGCACATTTTCCTTACATTGTATTCTGAACGAGTACAGGATCAGAGTGCACGCAAAAATTTACAGGTGTTAATTCTTCAAGTGTAAATTGGGTGAAATCTTTCACGTGGAATTGCTTAACAGACAACAAGCCGTTTACTGGGGAAAATTTACATTATTTTCTTACAGACAATGAACATTGTTGAAGATCGATTCCAAGGAAAAAAGACGAAAATTTAGAGGTCATGTCCCGCCTTACTCAGGCTGAGTCACAGCGCCTGCTCACGGGCGCGATCCCATCACTGACCGGACACGGGGATTCCTGACCTGCTCCAGCCTGACCTGGGCCGGTTCGCCGTCTCCTCCTTAAACGACCTTGGCAGCCCTGGCCCCCAGGAGCACCATATCGATGCCGAACTTAGCTCGACACCTGATCGACACAGGCTACTGCCACCAGGGCTCCCTGAGCTCAAGCGATCCTCCAACCTCAGCCTCCTGAGTAGCTGCATTGCAGACACGCGCCACCGCGTCCGGCGAAGTCTGGCTTGCGAGTGCTGCTCGAAGTTAAGTTTGCCTGTCTTTCACGGTGTGCATGAGGAATATAGACAGCAAAGCACGGAACAAAATGCAGCCAATTGCTTTCACTGGAGAAAATGCCAACTAATTAAAGCACAGCAAGGCTGCTTTGCAAAGTCTGATAGAAGCCTAATCACCCTGCGCAAAACACACCCTACAAATTCAGCGTTCACTTGTTTAGAGTTTTCAGATACAAACGTAAAACCCCACAAAGCCCCTCCGACTCACAGCAGAGACTCATTTGCCTTCAAGGTAAAAGTACGCACGTGCCTTAGTTAACCTCAGCCACTTAATGTACAGAAGTACACGTGCTATGCATACCATTTTCTTTCTTCTGTAAACATTACCTTTAAGTATAGGTATTGTTCTTCTGAGGTGTTTACAGTTTTGAATTTCTATATTCATTCTTTATTTTTTATAGATTTTTATCATTACAGCTCTTTTTCACATGGCCTGACCCTTTTTGGTGAACTTAGGCGTTGCGCCTGATTCTAGCAAATGTGTGGACCACTTACATTAGAAAAAAAAAAAAGATACAAATTTTTTTCCCCAAAATCAATCATCGTAAGGATTCTTTTTAATAAGACACGGGAAGTATTTTGTATATAGACAAGTGGGTGCTCGATTCTGCAAATACTTTGAAAATTTCCGCGCGTTTAATTTTGACCTGCTGGAATGAGCATGGCGCATCCATCATCAGTATATTCCATCCATCCATTTTCTAACCCGCTGAATCCAAACAGCCACGGGGGTCTGCTGAGCCAATCCCAGCATCGTTGAGGTCAGAAGGCAGGAAACAAACCTCAGTACGGCTTAGCCCACCACAGGACACACACCGAGTTAACAATTGAGAATCGCACCAACTTCCATGTCTTTTGGACTGTGGGAAAAAACGGAGCACCAGAGTGAACCCACGCGCAGACACGGGGAGAACATGCACCCATTATGACTTAAGCGACCCCGGAAGTAACCCCGGTCTCCTAACTGCAGGCAGCAGCGCCACCCACTGTGCCACCGCATGAAAACTTCCAATGATAATTCCATTATTTCTTTACCACTCATCAAATTAATCATTAACAATTTTCAAAGAGTTTAATTTGCAGACTTGTCATCTCCATGCAAGCTGTTTCTTTCCCTTAAGTGTAAAATTGTAGGTATTTTAAGAGCTATCCCTGTGATATTAATGGAAAACTGGATCAGTCGGGTTAGAAGGAACATAAGGGGCTTTTCCAATTCACAAATGTGAGTCTAGCAAATCTTCCGAGTTGAGAAATAGTATATTCGGTATTTGATATATTGTGCTGGGCTCCTATATGCGCATGGTAAGATCGGTGGACAATGCAGTAAGAGAGGACCAAATCAGTAAACTCCCAGCCCGCTACCAACAGCAGTAGCTCCACTCTAGTAATATCTCGAAATGGGTTCATAAAAAGGGAATGTATCAAAGAGATGTCAAGGTCTGGCCCGGGGTTATGGACTAGATGAAAGAAAACTACAGTTGATAGTACATTGTATCCATGACTAAAGAAATCCCTTTCAAAAATTCGTGATTAATTATCTTGGGATCAGGGTGTCCAGAAATAAATTTTTCCAGCAGTGGTCAAGAAGAGGGGCTCTGTCCCCGGGTCTCATCCTTTGGGTTCTGAAGCCCTTGCGGAAGTTTTTTTCAAAACAGAAAAAAAAACACAACAAAATAAAAAAAGAAAAAGAAAGAAACTTGTGCCTGGAAAAAAACCAATAATTTTTTTCTGGGTGAATGGTTTTCCTAGCCCACAAACCAGGAGCCCCAGTCCCAGGTCAAACCCTTCCTCCCAACACAACATGCATTTTTTTGATTTTCCTCGTTTGGAATGGTGGAGCACTTATCTGTGCCACTTCAAAAAGAGAGACAGGAGCTCCCTTCTGGTTTCTGCTTCAAGGAATATCCGTGTTCAATCCTTGTACCTGTGGGTATCCCCCCGTCCATGCACTTTAAAAGTTTTGTGAATTACGAAAATTGACTTAAGTGGTGATTTGCTGAGATTGATCTTTTCCTTGTCCCGTTTTCCTTCTTTTTCTTGATGACTGCTGCAAAAAGGGTGCAGCTCTCGCAGTGCTGCTGTTCAACTAGTATTCAGAACGAAAGAGGGTCATTTTTCTCTATTCTTCGTTTATGTTAAAATGGGGCAGGGAAAGAAAAAAATTAAAACTCTGGTGCTTGAAATTTAAACATGGCGGATGATTTGAGTTTAGCTAGTTCTTCATTTCTTGACTTTACCTTTAGAACAGATATTATCTTCGACCGCACTTTTTGTAATCTCTTCCACATACCTCCAATAACACTCTGTGCCTTTTTTTTACAAGAAAAATATTTCAATTTGAATTTTTTTCATAACATAAAAACCCCTTTTAAAATTTTTAAAATTTTTGTTCTTTTCTGGGCTGGCCCCTCCCGGGGGTTTGTTCCTGCCTTGATCCCTGTGTGGCGGGGTTTGGGTCTAGAACCCCTGACCCTGTGTTAGGATATAGCGGGTTGGACAATGACGGGCTGACTTTGACATCTCTAGTAATGATTATTTTCTCTAACAATTAAAACACATTTTCCTTTACCTTTGCTGTCTTTGTTGGGGGCATTCTCACCAACGTTAAAGTAATTTTCCATCGACGGTCATTTTTGACAAATCAACACCCCAAAAAACACACCCCCTAAAAAATCTTTTTTCAAGTTCCCCAAATGTTGCCATTGGTTAAACACCATTAAAAAAACAAAAGCAAAGGGCCCAAAGATCTTTCCATTTTTTTTCCATACCGTTGATAAAAACAAATCTGCATATTGACAGGAAATATTGTTCATGCTATTTCCCCAGACTCGAGGCATAAACTCCTTAATTGAAAATTCGTGGTTTGAAATTGAAATATTCTCACGGTTACATCAGTAAATCAACTTACTGAAAACAATATTTGGGATGTTGCCCTGGGGGGAAAAAAGGAAGAATGGAAAAATACGTTCCCTTTCACGAATTCTGCCTGCTTACAAACTCAATACCTGTGATAGGGGTTTAAAAGGTAAATTGGCACATTTCTTCTCTATTGTATTTTGAAATACAGGATCAGATCGCAAAATTTACAGGTATAATTCTTAAAAAGTAAACGAAATCTTTCACTAAATTCTTAACAGACAACAAGCCGTTTACCGGGGAAAATTCTGCATTATTTTCACAGAAAGAACATTTTGAAAATCGATTCCAAGGGAAAAAGACGAAAAAATTGGGGGTGCGTCCCGCCCCCTTTCTCAGGTGATACAGCGCCGCTCACGGGCGCGATCCCCCGACCGACAGGGGGGTTTTACCCCCCTTTTTGACCTGGGCCGGTTCGCCCCCCCTTAAACGACCCGGCGCCCCGGCCCCCAGGGGCACCATATCGATGCGAACAGCTCGGACCCCGTCGCACGGCCACGCCCCCCGGGCTCCCGGCTCAAGCGATCCTTCAACCTCACCTCCCGAAGCCAGGATTGACACCCCACCGCGTCCGGCGAATCTGGCTTTTCGAGTTTTTTCTCGGGTGCCCCTCGTTCTTCCGGTGCGAGGAATAAAGGGTTGAACGGGCCTGTAAATGCAGCTAATTGCTTTCACTGGGGAAAAAAGCAACCACAGCAACAAAAGGGGTGCTTTAAAATCTGATAAACAATCAATTTCGCCAAAACCCCCAAAATTTCAGTTCACTTGCTTTAGAGTTTTCAGATACAAACGTAAAACTCCCACAAACCCTCCGACTCACAGACCATTTGCTCTCTCTGAAAAAAAAACCACTGCCTTGTTAACCTACCCTTAATGTGTACACGCAAGGCGATCCATTTTTTTCTTCTGTGTAAACATTACCTTTAAGTATAGGTT
>NW_024384780.1:0-7611 GCF_016835505.1 Polypterus senegalus
TCTTCTTTTTCCTAAATGCATGTTCTCGCAAGGTCTTCCTGGTTTTCTATGTACTGCGTGATTACGTTAGGCGTGATGATGTCACACGAAACTCCGCCCCACGGCGTTGAAGCTCATCTCCATTACAGTAAATGGAGAAAACTGCTTCCAGTTATGACCATTACGCGTAGAATGTCGATATAAAACCTGCCCAACTTTTGTAAGGAAGCTGTAAGGAATGAACCTGCCAAATTTCAGCCTTCCACCCAAACGGGAAGTTGGAGAATTAGTGAGTGAGTGAGTGAGTGAGTGAGTGAGGGCTTTGCCTTTTATTAGTATAGTTCCACAAAACATACTTTTTACACTTCACACTGTGTACATTATAATAATAATACAAACACCAAGCGAGTGTCACTTTCAGATTCATCAGAATTGTTTTCGATTTCCCTGTCTGTTTCAGGTACACTTCCTGTAGACAGATTCACTTCATCACTGCTGATTAGAGGCTCCCCAACATCACTGCTTGTATCACTGGCAAGAGCGTGCAACACTTGTGCTGTAAAAAAACTAGAGATGCCATTATTACTGGGCATGCCTGCAGGAGTTGCTGGGGAAACACTCGGGACTGCCGATTAGAGGAGTTTTTACAGTCCCAGTGGAATAAAGCTAATATCGAGATTTTTTTTTTTATTTTTAAACCAAATGGACCTTATAAATATATAGATTTTGAAAATGTGTTCAATCTCAATTCATCAAGCTATAACTGTAATTTACACCTCACTAAAAGCAGACATTTTTTTCTGTCTAGTCAAACAGTTTCAAGACCCCCACATCAGTTTACAGTACTAACATTCCTGGGTACTGCTTGCCTTTCTGGAAGGCTTTTTTAAGAGTCCACTATGGCCCTTTGGCACCTGTGCCAGTCTCTTTAGCCTGAGTGTCTGTGCTCTCTTCTGATCTCTTCAAGTTCAGCAATGTGTCTCACTTCCATGTGTTCTACCAGGTTTGTGGTGTTACCTTAATAATAATTAACGGCTTTCTGACACGTATCTCATTTTCCGTCATTATTGCTCAGTGTAGTAAAAACTCCAAACAATGCCCCACTTTCTTTTGGCCGTTGCCTCACATTCACAGTCACACTGCTTTGGCTGGTGGACCACAGCACTGCTATTGTGAATGCAGGACGATGAATAACGCACAAGGAAATGTACTCCCACTTTACACATCTATCCATCCATCCATCGTCTTTGGCTTATCTGAGATCGGGTTGCACGGGCAGCAGCTTGAGCAGAGATACCCAGACTTCCCTCTCCCCAGCCACTTCTTCTTGCTCTTCCGGGAGAATCCCAAGGTGATCCCAGGCCAGCTGAGAGACATAGTCTCTCCAGAATGTCCTGGGTCTTTCCTACCTCTCCCCGTTTGACGCGTCTCGAATGCCTCACCAGGGAGTAGCCCAGGAGGCATCCTGATCAGGATGCCTGAGCCACCTCAATCTGACTCTTCTCGATGTGGAGGAGCAGCAGTTCTACTTGGAGTCCCTCCCGGATGAGTGAGCTTCTCATTAAGGGAAAGCCCAGACACCCCCAAGTGAGGAAAACTCATTTCAGCTGCTTGTATTCACAATCTAGTTCTTTCGATAACTACCCATAGCTCATGTCCATAGTTGAGGGTATGATCGTAGATTGACTGGTAAATTGAGAGGTTTGCCTTACGGCCTAGCTCCTTTTTTTTACCACAACAGACCGATACAGAGCCAACATCACCGCGGATGCCGCACCGATCCGTCTGCCGATCTCGCACTCCATTCTTCCCTCACTTTCGTGAACAAGATCCTAAGATACTAAACTCCTCCACTTGGGGCAGGATCTTGCTCCCAAACCCCTGAGAGGGCATTCCCTCTTTTTGGCTGAGGACCATGGTCTCGGATTTGGAGGTGCTGATTCCCATCCCAGCCACTTCACACTCCGCTGCAAACTGATCCAGAGAGAGTTGAAGATCACGCCTGATGGAAGCAAACAGGACAACATCATCTCGCAAAAGCAGTGACCCAATCCTGAGTCCATCAAACCAGACCCCCCTCAATGCCCTGGCTGCGCCTAGAAATTCTGTCCATAAAAGTTATGAACAGAATTTGTGACAAAGGGCAGCCCTGACAAAGTCCAACTCTCACTGGAAATAGGTTCGACTTACTGGCGGCAATGCGGATCAAGCTCTGACACAGATCATACAGGGACTGAACAGCCCTTATCAGGGGGTCCGGTACTCCATACTCTCGGAGTACCTCCTATAGGATTCCTTGAGGGACACGGTCAAACGACTGGTTGGGCAAACTCCCATGGACCCTTCAGGACTCTGCTAAGGGTGTAGAGTTGGTCCACTGTTCCGCGACCAGGACGAAAACCAAACTGTTCCTCCTGAATCCGAGGTTTGACTATCCGACGGACTCTCCACTCCAGGACCCCCCCGAATAGACTTTTCCAGGTTGGCTGAGAAGTGTGATCCCTCTGTAGTTGGAACACACCCTCCGCTCCCCCTTCTTAAAGAGGGGGACCACCACCCCAGTCTGCCAATCCAGAGGCACTGTCCCTGATGTCCATGTGATGTTGCAGAGGCATTTCAACCAAGACAGTCCTACAACATCTAGAGCCTTGAGGAACTCTGGGCGTATCTCATCCACCCCCAGGGCCCTGCCACCACGTAGTTTTTTGACTACCTAGGTGACCTCAGTCCCAGAGATGGGGGAGACCTCCTCTGATTTCCCAGGCTCTGCTTCCTCATTGGAAGGCATGTTAGTGGGATTGAGGAGGTGTTCGAAGTACTCCCCACCGACCCCACAACGTCTCGAGTCGAGGTCAGCAGTGTACCATCCCCACTATATACAGTCTTGACACTGCACTTCTTCTCCCTCCTGAGACGCCAGATGGTGGACCAGAATCTCCTCGAAGCCCTCCGAAAGTCGTTCTCCATGGCCTCCCCAAACTCCTCCCACGCCCAAGTTTTTGCCTCAGCAACCACCAAAGCCGCATTCCACTTGGCCTGCCGGTACCAATCAGCTGCCTCCAGAGTCCCACAAAACAAAAATGTCCTGTAGGGCTCCTTCTTCAGCTTGACAGCATCCCTCACTGCCGGTGTCGACCAACAGGTTCGGGGATTGCTACCACGACAGGTACCGACCTCCTTACGGCCACAGCTCCGGTCAGCCGCCTCAACAATAGATGCATGGAACGTGGCCCATTCAGACTCAATGCCCCCCACCTCCCTTGGGATGTGGTCAAAGTTCTGCCGGAGGTGGGAGTTGAAGCTACTTCTGACAGGGGACTCTGCCAGATGTTCCCAGCAGACCCTCACAACACGTTTGGGCTTACAAGGCCTGACCGGCATCCTCCCCCACCATCGAAGCCTAGTCACCACCAGGTGGTGATCAGTTGACAGCTCTGCCCATCTCTTCAAGACATGTGGCCGCAGGTCCGACGACACGACCACAAAGTCGATCATCGAACTGAGGCCTATGGTGTCCTCGTGCCAAGTGCACATATGAACACCCGTATGATTGAACATGGTGTTCATTATGGATAATCCGTGATGAGCACAGAAGTCCAATAACAAAACACTGCTCGGGTTCAGATCTGGGGGTCCATTCCTCCCAATCATGCTCTTCCAGGTCTCACTGTCATTGCCCACGTGATCATTGAAGTCTCCCAGCAGAACGAGGCAGTCCCCAGAAGGTATGCCCTCTAGCACCCCCTCCAGGGACTCCAAAAAGGGTGGGTACTCCAAACTGCTGTTCGGTGCATACACGCAAACAACAGTTAGGACCCGTCCCCCCACTCAAAGGCGAAGGGAGGCTACCTCTCGTCCACCGGGGTAAAGTCCAATGAATAGGCTCCAAGTCGGTGGGGCAATAAATATGCCCACACCCGCTCGGCGCCTATCACCGGGGGCAACTCCAGAGTGGTAGAGAGTCCAACCTCTCTCAAGGAGATTGGTTTCAGAGTCCAAGCTGTACGTCGAGGTGAGTCCGACTATATCTTGACCTCGTGCACTAGCTCAGGCTCCTTCCCCTTCAGAGAGGTGACATTCCGCATCCCAAGCGCCAGCTTCTGTAGCAGAGGATCAGACCGCCAAGGTCCCCGCCTTCGGCCACCACCCAACTCGCACTGCACCTGACCTCCTTGGACCTTTCCATAGGTGGTGAACCCATGAAAAGAGGGACACACGTTGCCTTATCGGGCTGTGCCCGGCCGAGCCCCATGTGTGCAGGCCCGCCACCAGGCGCTCGCCATCGCAGCCCCACCTCCAAGCCTGGCTCCAGAGGGGGGCCCCAGTGATCCGCATCTGGGCAAGGGAAAATGCCGTCCAAAGTTTTAATTTATCATTGAAGGTTTTTTGAACCTTCATAAAGCCCCGGACAACAGAGCTCCTAGGATCATCTTGACACGCAAACCCCTCCAACACGATAAGGTGGCAGTTCAAGGATGGGCACTTTACACAACATGTTTAATTTAATAATCATACTCTCACCATCAAATGTTTTTTAAAAGTAGTTTCTAATAAATTTGCATATTATTGAAAATTTGTAATTTCTATGCGTCATGTTTAAATCAGAAGTTCACGATCAGAAACATTGATGAAAACCTGCCTGTCCGCAGAGACTTTAAATTGTCCGACAGTCCACAGGGTGAGCAGCACACCAAAGCTGGAGCTCAACTGTTCATATCACAGCCTCTCGTGTCCTCACTGTTTGATTTGCTTTTTCTCTGTTCCTGTATTAAATGTCTCCTCCTCACACAGCTCTAATTTTATTAGGACTTCACTGCCCAATACCAGCTTAGTTCAGACCTAGGGTATTCCCAAATTAAAACTTGGGCTAGTATCACCAGCTCTTTTATTACTAAGAATTGGTTTAAAATTTCATACTAAAGCCTGAACCATCACCTGATCAGCGTTGCTATGGGTGGGTTTACAAGTCAAACAAAGTACAAGGCGAGTCAAACTTTGTGTCAAAACTACACATAACTAATAAAGGTAACTCAATAGAAATACTGCAATGAGAATATGAAAATGTATTATGAGGTGAATTACAAATTAAGAAGCACACAAAAATCCACCAGTAAAAACCCTGCAGACCCCCACCACAAACCAAAGCTCATATAACATAAGTGGAATGGTGAAATGGTGCTAATTGAAACAAAACTCTCAATACCACCCCAGCCACACAGGTTTAAAAGCCAGTAAATAATTTAAAACACAAGGAAACCATGGCTGGGAAAAGCCACTGCTGAGAATAAACAAACCACCTGTCGCTGTCTGACAAAAATCTTTTGGATGGAATTTGCCATTCTGTTTGTCAAAAAGATGATGGCACCAGCTTTAATCCCCATCTGCCAGACTCCTCCATCAATACGAAGTAAAACGAAGACCATAAAATATATTTAAACACCGCAACCAACTTAAATGTCTATCTAGCCTGCCTGTCTTGGTCACTACACATGGTGTCTTTGGTCCAGTAAGGTGGTCACCTCCTGACAAGCACACTTTAATAAAGATTGTCATCACAATTGGCACTTTAGCTCTGTGATGATGCGTGTTCACTCCATGCTCTCATCTTGCTTCTGGGAGCTTTCGAACCCGACACCGTTGGTAATGTCACCAATGAGCTAGGCAGTGAGGCACAACAAAGCAAGGGGATGGTGCAAAAAGTGCTTTTATTTAAAACCAACAAAACAAGACAAAGTGTTCTAATAAATAAGTGCAGTGCATTCAAATCTTTAAATAAATAATCCAGTAAAACAGAGATGACTCTGTGGAGGTTAAAATTCAATAGAAAAAAAAAATTCTTTAAAACAACAAGGTTAAAAACAATTGCATGAAGCAATTTCTTTAAAACAAAGCCCAGTGGATTCTTTAACTGGTGACTGGCGACTCTCCTGCTTCTCCCATTCAGGCTATCCACCGGGGAGCCACCCTGCTTGCAACTGGCCTTCCTTCTGCCTTCTGGTCTGGCGGCTTTCCAATCCCTAGCTCCAGTTCATCATTCTCCAAACCGAGACTTGGTTTCCCCCAACGGCCAGGATGCTCACACTGGGGAATCCAACTTCCAAGCCTCCCGACCCCTGCTGCCTTCTCGGCCTTACGTGGCCAGTAGTGCTGGGCGGTATACCGGTTCATACCGGAAACCATTTTTAATTTTTATTATGATACAGATTTTTCTTATACCACAGCACTGGTTTAAATTGCCTTAATAACTTTTGAAACGTGGTGCAGAGGGAAAATGTTTTAAGGGTGACCTTTTTCAATGCTACACCGCTAAACAGGCATACAACGGAGTACATGCTGTCAATACCCGATCAGCATGCCTGCTCGATTTGTGCGCACAGGCATATGGAAAGCCTAGCATGCCGTAAATGTTCATGCATACGTTAAACAGATTGGGCAGCACCGTAAAGTGTGCGATGACATAGCCTTTCAATATGCACACACGCTGGGATCGAGTCGGTAATAGGAACCCTGTAGTGACACACGCTGCATGTGACTGATGGAAAAAAAAAAAATCCACTTTACGGCACGGCTCGATCTGAACTGTGCATGCCGATTCACAACTTGACATTACAGTTTATTCATTTTAGTTCCAAATTAGTTTACCATAATGAAAATATTCATCCTGCTAAATAAACAAAGCAGTTTTCGTGGCGTAACGTTGACATCCAAGGTTCAATTGCCGTAAGGGGAAGCATAGCTGTGCATACCTGATGAGCCCCAATTAGGGCAAAACACATGTTGTGTAATTCTTGTATTATTTGGCAGTTAGTGTGTGTGTATAAGTATGTAGTGTTTTTATTTTTCCACTCACGTAATAAATTATATAAAGTCCCCTTTCCGTTTTGATCTAATGTTGCAATTTCCTTCAATGGACAAATTGTATTTGTTTAAAAAAATATCTTTAGATATCAATTATTACTAATAAAATTGCCGTTTCTCTTAAGGCATCAGGTTTACAAAACCTAATGTTTTCAACCAGTTTTATATAAATTCTTTTTTGTTGAAAAAGGACCATTTAACACTGTGTTGCATTGCTTTGTGCTGACTGTCCCCCTTAGTGTTAACTGTGACAGTCCACTTGTTCAGATTCTTTAATTCGTTCTCAGTTGTGCAATCAGGTCAGATGCTGAAAGAATCAAGAGTATAAAGCCACCGGTTCAAATCGTAATTTATTCCAATGGCTATTAATCTTACAAAGAACTGTAATTTTACATCCACAGACTTGAGTGAGCTGTTATCAGTTCAATTTTATTACAGTAAGTGCTTGTTGCTGTAGTTAATATTTGTAATAAGTTTGTTCTTAGTGATTTTTTTTTTTAATGGTGTTTCAAGGTGTCTCTGTAAAACCCCCCTGAGAAACCAAGCTTACCTATTAAGTCAACAAAACAACTGAATCTAACAGCTGTAAAATAAAATTTTCTGCAGTAACTGAGCAGAATTTAAACCGCATGAAATAGTTCAGTTTATGATGACCACCATGTGGACAGAGGGCAGTGATATTCTTTCTTACAAGTTTAATCAACACAACACTGCTGTTTGTGGGCAGATTCATCTCATGTGAATGGTTTAATTCACCCATATTGTCGAGACTCA
>NW_024384781.1:0-1209 GCF_016835505.1 Polypterus senegalus
ATCTAAATTAGAAACAATGCCCTATTAAGACCATTTGTGTAGCTGTTTTCTTGATTTTGTCAGTTACCTTTATTTCCATCCATCCATTTTCCAACCCACTATATCCTAACTATAGGGTCATGGGGGTCTGCTGGAGCTAATCCCAGCCAACACAGGGCACACACACACCTACTAGGGACAATTTAGAATCGGCAGTTCACCTAACCTGCATGTCTTTGGACTGTGGGAGGAAACTGGAGTAGCCGGGGGAAACCCACGCAGACACGGGGAAAACATGCAAACTCCATGCAGGGAGGACCCGGGAAGCGAACCCGGGTCCCCTAACTAGGGAGCAGCACTACCCACTGCACCACCGTGCTGCCCGTTACCTTTATTTACTTCATGTTATTTTGGGAAAATTTGGTAAACAGAACATGACAGGCTTTTTTACCCAAATGGCCTGTTCTCATTAACATTGTGCTATAAATTTAAAATAACTTGGGAAAAGTGAACTTGTAGTTAAAAATAATCAGCTGCTATAAATATGTACCTATCACAGCTGTTTGTACAATATGCAGGAAAATGGAAGCTAAATAATGGTATTACAAAATTAAATGTAGTAGCATTCCAAATAATTTATATACAGCATATAAAGTAAAAGTGACTTTAATGTCATATACTCTAACACCTTCATGTAACACACTTTAACTAAATGTGCCCTACAAAAATGAAACTACTGCCAAATGGTTAACAACAATATTTTAAAATTACAGCAGGAGGAACTTATGTAACTTGGTCCAGCTGAAAAGCTAAGTAAGAAATGTGACCTTTGTTTCATAAAGCAACACTGGCTAAGCCTTTAGGCCGCGCTGCACTTCTGTGTTTTCAGTCAGAATGAGGAAAAATCACAGAGGTAGAATCACTAATTTTTTGAACTCTCTTATTCCATTAAAGAGTTTCAGGATGGTGGGACCTTTCCCAGCAGCATCACACACAATGCAAGACTCAGCCCTGGCCGGGGTGAAAGAACTCATTCACTCACAAAAAGACTCACTAGTATGAGGTAAATTTAGAGACATCAAAAAGGAGTAAATATCAAAATAATCACCAATTATCACTAAAAGTAAGGCACCTCCAGACACCAATGTGACAAATGCACAAGTCATTAACAATGATGTGACAAAAATAACGTGAAATATAAACAAAAATGATTATAATGAATCTAATTTT
>NW_024384782.1:0-45465 GCF_016835505.1 Polypterus senegalus
TATCCAACCCACTATATCCTAACTACAGGGTCATGGGGGTTTGCTGAAGCCAATCCCAGCCAACACAGGGCCCCGGGCAGTGCGCCAGCCCACAGTAGGTTGAAATGTTAGTTTAATTTACTTTTTTTTTAACGGTGTGTTTTAATTGTTTCCTATGGTGTACAGAGTTTTGTGACTCTGTCTATGAAAGGCGTTCTATAAATTTAAAAAAAATTGCCCTCAGACAGGCATTCAACAAATGTCCAATCTATGATCCTCTCATGTCAATACAAAACAGATTATAGAACACATCCTTTAATCAAAGATAAATTTTTTTTGTCTATTTATCTTCTTTCACATGACTTCCAAGATACTTTTCAAAGAAAAACAGAAGAAGCTAAGCTCATTATCATCCTGAGATCACATATTTCTGGTCTTAATGACTTACTTTTCAATCTCGCCATTCATCTTGTAATGGCAGTCTTTTCTCACCTACTCTCACCTTTTCTCTTTTTATCTGTCCTGACTCTGTTCCCCCACATGTATTTAACCTGCACCTTACTTTTCAGTTGCACATCTGATAAAAGCTATACAACTGAAGTGTTTCTTTAGCCTTCCTTCTTTTTCAGTGTGGAAACAACATTTAACACTTTTTTCTTTATAGATATAATAGTGTTTGAATTTGTATTTTTACTAATGATTTTAAGCATTTCAGGTACTGGAGAGAAAATGTCAAACAATAAATTTAGTATGTGAACATAGAATGCTAGATCAGATAATATGATATCATCTATTGTAAAATAAACAATAAGGTCTGTGTATTCATTCCCAATGAATAATCTGATTGGTCAGGTTAACTTTGTTGTGATTGGACAGTTTGGCTTTGGTGACATAGTCGAAAGAGGAAGTGCAAGCATGAGATGCACAAGCAGGAGTAAATTTGCACGCTGAGAGCATCACCTTGAAAGACAGCAAGTATAAAACCAGACAGGAAGTGAGAAAGGCCCCTTGAAAATAATGATGGAGTCCGAGGAGCAGGCTTTATGAGAATGTGCTTGACAAAGAGTACGCCGGTCGGAGAGACGTAAGTAAAGGCATAAGGAGCACACTAATTGAGTCACCTTCAAAGACTCAAAATGTTTAAAACCAGATAAGAACTTTGAAAATAATGAGAGTCTAAGAAGCAGGCTTTTCTGGAATGACCTTGAGAGAGGACGTGTCAGTGAATTCAGAGGAATACAGAGGAAAGATGCCAAAGGTACATGTATAGAACAAGAGATAGCAAATGTTTTTAATTATTCTATTACTTCACTTTGACAGGTGCCTTGGGTAATTTTTTTTCCAAACCATATATGGTGTCATGCACGTGCAAGTAGGAGGACATTGTATGGACCAAGCGAAGGTAATTCCACACCATGCCAGGGGGTGGCGGAGTGCACTAAACCTTCTCCTGTTATCCCTACAGATCAGCCACAGGTAAATCTGTCTTACTCAACATTGAAGACATCACTTCTGGTTCTGGCGTCTAAGATGACATCACTTCCGGATCCCTTGTCTAGGATGATGTCAGAAGAAGGTCACTTCTGGTTCCCCTTGGTCACTTTAAACCGCCATCTTTTGAAACCTTCAGCAGTTCATTTCTGGACTCCAACCAAAACACTTGTCTCAAAAAATCAACCTATTGCATCCAGGGATAATACACGGGTGGCTGCCCCAAACCTTTTTAAGTGTGTCAAGTCTAATCTTTTCACAACAGATATCCCCACAACTCATTACATTGAGGGAATCCCCATGTCTATCACACATAAAATTTCTACCTCTGCCATATTTTTTTCTATTTATGAATGCCAATACTAGTTTACTTAAAGACAGTTAGGTGACTATTGTATGAATATACCAGTTTTTAAAGCTGTTCTTACTTTTAGCTGTTTATATGTTTTAGATTCTATTACATAAAGGACACAGTATTTTTCCATTGAATAAAAAACTTACTTTTAATAAAAAGCTGTTGAATGAGATTTCTATTTTTGTCGTGGTATCGCAAAATAGAGACCATTGTAAAATTTCACTGCTATTGATATCCATCCATTGGCCAACCCGTTGAATCCGAACACAGGGTCACGGGGGTCTGCTGGAGCCGATCCCAGCCAACACAGGGCGCAAGGCAGGAAACAATCCCGGGCAGGGCGCCAACCCACTGCAGCTGCTATTAATACTCTATACAAAAGTTCTTGTATCTTGACTTCCCTATAAAGTATACAAGTAATAATTTCACTGTACTCTGTAGATGTGGCAAAAATGGCTCTACAAGCCTATAATGACATTATGATTATGAGAGTTGCACATTATTTGTTAGTTTGCTCAGAATTAATCAAATGTGAATGAAAGTATGAGGCCCAACAGAAAATATGATTTTATAGCTTGTTCAGGGAGCATCTTCAACCTGACCCTATTGTATAGTGTTGTGATGTGGGATTTTGCATATAACTTGATAAACGTTTTGTATGTCTTTATTTATAATTTAGGCAAACCAATGTAATTTAGTGCTACTTTGGTGAGAGGTATTCGTGTTTGCCCCCCCACTCCCTTTTACGACTGTCTCTTTGTAATTTTATGACAGGATTTGGGGGGATGTGTCTTAAACCAGTTTGATGAGTATTTCTTTGCTAAAGTCTTTGTCTCATACCCCACACAAAGCCAGGTTAGCTTAACATATGGTCTTGGGGGGTTGCAGGTGTTAAAATGTTCTATTTCTCCCATTGGTCTGAGATATGGCTGTCTGGATTTGCTGGAGGTGTTGGACAGAAAACTTATAAATTTGCTTGCTTAACCACATCTCTCTCTCTCACCAACATATGATGAAGAAGCATCTCTCTTGCTAACCTGTGATGATGAAGACAACACAATGAAGAGCACAGCTCAGCAGCCATATTGAACAGACATGTGGCTGAAAGCTGAGCACCAACGATGCCTTAACTAGAGGCATTTTAAGTAACTACAAGTCTGTGTGCCACCTGAATTACACATCACCATTTTATCAGGTTGTATGGTTGCCAATATTCAAATGTACTTTGCATTTTGTTATTATTTATGAATATTATCAGTAATACATTATTTTATGTGTAACTTAACTCCTGCTTGTCTTTTTACTACATCTAATTGCCTGAGGTTATAGATATAGAAGGGAAGGTGGGGTTAAATTATATACAATAATACCTTATAAACAGTGGTAAGTCTGTGAGATTAGGCATTCTAAGGCTACATATTAATAATACAATAGGGGAAAGTAGAGCAATATATATTACTCTACCAAGATAAAACAATTGGCATAGTCGGCAGGATTTTGGGGTAACCAAGTTTTGCACCCTGTTTGCAAATACTGTTTTGATGTATGTGTTTGTTTATGTATGTGAATTTTAGGGCACCCAGTGTACAAATGGGGTGGAAGTAAAACATTGGTTGCTGAATGGAATATAACCAACAAAGTGTAGAGACTTCATGTGTGTCACAAGGACACCCGCATGTTTGTTAGTGCTGGTGGTAGTGAGTCCCTAATTAAAGTGCTAGGGAGTGGTGAAAGATGCATGAGTCATTCATACGGCATTTAAGTGGTTAAAGTGCTAGGGAGTGATGGGACATGCATTCGTCATTCATACGGTACTTATTTGTTTAGAATCTTTGTGTATGTATGTGTATGTTTGCTTACAGGGGCAAAAGTAGGCCAACCCATAACAATTTGGCAAATTGTATTAGAGTAAATTGTAGACTCAAAAATGCCTAAGTTCATTTTAAAGTCAGCCATCTTCCAGTGGAGTGGCAGAGGAAGCAGGCTAAAGCTAGGAAACCTGTAGTTCAGGTAGAGAAAGCAGAAGCTGAGCTGAGTGTGCCACAAAATGGAAGGGGCTGGAAGGATTAAAAGCAAGAAAACAGAGATCAGGTTTAAAGAAGACAGCTGCTGTTATAAGAGGTTTACTAGCTTGTATTATTGGTAATAAGGAAGATCATGATAAGGAAGAAAATAGCAAAGTGAATGAAAGTGAAAGTTGTGGAATGTTGTGTGAGAGTTTTGAAAGATGTAACAGTTGGTGTGATAATTGTGAAGTGTTAGCATGTAGAACCCGCTGCTAAAGTAGAAAGCAGTGAAAGAAGTGGAAAAAAGAAATGTAAACCCCCATGGTGAAAGTTAGGGCAATAGTAACCAGATCGGACTGGAACCCTAAAACATGGGTGGGTGACTTACATGAGACAGATGTATGCTCAGATAAAGAGTGGGAATGTGAGTGTGAGGAAAAGGAGAGAGATGAAAGGAAGGGAAAACAGCAAGGGTGTTTTCTTCCTTTATTCTCCACTGCACCACAATCTCCAAGTAATTCTGAGGTCTGTCCAGTATTTAAAGAGCATGCTACACTGATAGATATTTCACCACTGTTAGGAAAGGTAACCAGTGCTGCACTGAAATTTGATTTAGGACAAAGAGATCAGATAGAAGGCAGAGAGCTGGTGAGTGTGAATGGCAATTGTTGACTAGAGGGCATGAAATGGATATTGGCTTAAGGATACTGAGTTAAAAAAATGTGGAATTTAAACAAAGAACAATGGAAATGAAAGGAATTCAAGTGCTTGTGTGTGAAAGGTCTGAATGTGCTAGTGCAAGAATGGCTGAGTTGGAAAGAAAGTGCACCAGTTTAGGAGTTGGTTTGAATGGATCAGGACAAGCCAAAGAACAAAGGATTGGAGAGGGTGCAGCAGGAAGTTATACAAGCTCAGCAGGAAGCCAGGAATGCACAGGGGTGTGAAGGTCCTAACAGCTGTGCTAGGGCCAGCAGTAATTAAAAGCACACACACTTAGGTTCAGTAATTCGAAACCTGACTGACCAGTTGTTTAAAAAGACAGCCTATGAATCTCCATGCAATAAAATGGAGAAAAGTGAGCTGGTCTTTAGTAAAGCACAGGTCAGTTTTAGCGATGCTGGATTTAGCACTTGGATTCTGGAGAGGTTCAGCCACACTTTCAGGTAGCAGTTACCATACAATAAAAAAGGACACACAGGCAATGAAAAAAATAGAAGGAGCGCAGGAAGACAGGAAATGGAAAACAGTTATTTCTGTTTCAATTTTCTGGCCTTTTGCAATAGTGCTACTTCTATTGTAAGGTTTTTATGGACTTTGGTTTGGTGCAGGTAATAAATAGTGAAGGCAATTAGCAGAGTAAAATCCATGCAGGAGATCGGGTTACCATTGGCACATTGGAGTGGCATGGCACTAGCGGCTAAGCTGTTCCAATGAATGCCTGGAAGCAAAGTTTGAGTTTTGGCACCAGGTCGACAGCCAAGAAAATGAGATGGACAGAAACTGCTTTGTCACCTTCCATTTTGCAGACCTGCCTACATAGTGGAATGAAAAAAAAAGAAAGAGGAAATGACAAAGACAACAAGCAAAGACAAAGACAAAGGCATGAAGAAGAACTGAAGAGACAGCAAGAAAAGACACTTACTGGGGTTTAAGTGAGTAACAAGTCCACAAGTCATGCAATAATAAGGCTAGTCACAATAGCTATAGTTTAAAAGGAAAGGTTTGTTCAATACTGCAGCAAATTTATATTCCAAGGGGTGGAAACTGAACAAACCAGTTAGGAATGCCAAAATAAGGGGATTAATTTTGGGCTCATAAAGTATACATTCTGGGTATTAATTAATTAAGTGGGATAATTAATATAAGAAAAGGTATACTGAGAAAATTGGTGAACTTTTCAGGAAAGCAGGTGCAGCTGGTACATTTGCAAGTCATATGGTTCCGATGTTTAGGTATAGTCTTAATTGGGAAAATACGGAAGCCCTGCTGAGATTGTCGGCTGTGGTACAGGCACAGGACCAGTGGGCCAATTCTGAACCGAGGTGTTTAGCACAACAAGTATGCATATGGTGAGCAAACAACTCTAGGGGTGGCCTACAGGGGAATGATGAGAGTTGCATAGCTTTGATGTCTCATGGTGGTGATGCCAGCCTATACTGGTAAAGGCTGATGGCAGTCAAGAGTTGCACCATGGGTAGGAAAGCACAAGAGGCAACTAAGTCAACCCCAAATGTGTGCAGAGGGGCCACAAATGTTGGTTTGTGAACAGTTTATGCAGTGGCACATGTGCTCTCACTTGGGCAGAAGTGGTTGTACTGGCACCTGTGGCATGTTACCTTTCAAATTTTGATGTTAATTGTACAGCTGCATATGCTTAAACAGATAGTTTGGGACAGGGTCTAATTAGCAGTTAGACACAAAGCCAAGTCAGTTTTAGGAATTCACACAATAGACTAAATTGTACTGGGTTAGTTTAGTGGAAGGTGTGGACTTGTCTCATTTTGAACCACCAGATCTGATGACATATGAAGACTGCAGAAAGAGTTGACGCAAGCTGGAGCAGATACAAGTCATCAGGAGCGGATCCACATTCTTCTGATTGTCTTTGAAATAAAGAAGATATGTAATGGACAAATGGTCACGGACAACTTTTAACACTGGGAGAGCAAATACTGCAAATCAATGCACAAGTTATGCATCAGACTCTTTAAACAATTTAAAGACATTGTTTATAAAAACATTGTACAAAACAATGTGGAGTGTTGTGATGTGGGATTTTGCATATAACTTGATAAATGTTTTGTATGTCTTTATTTATAATTTAGCCAAACCAATGTAATTTAGTGCTACTTTGGTGAGAGGTATTCATGTTTGCCCCCCCCCCGCCCCCCTTTTACAACTCTCTCTTTGTAATTTTATGACAGGATTTGGGGGGATGCGTCTTAAACCAGTTTGATGAGTATTTCTCTGCTAAAGTCTTTGTTTCATCCCCACACAAAGCCAGGTTAGCTTAACATATGGTCGGGGGTTGCAGGTCCCATTGGTCTGAGGTATTGCTGTCTGGATTGGCCGTAGGGGTTGGACAGAAAACCTATACATTTACTTGCTCAACCACATTCTCTCTCTCTAACCAACATATGATGAAGAAGCATCTCTCTTGCTAACATGTGATGATGAAGACAACACAATGAAGAGCACAGCTCAGCAGCCATATTGAACAGACATGTGGCTGAAAGCTGAGCACCAACGATGCTTTAACTAGAGACATTTTAAGTCTACAAGTCTGTGTGCCACCTGAATTACACATCACCATTTTATCAGGTTGTATGGTTGCCAATATTCAAATGTACTTTGCATTTTGTTATTATTTTTGAATATTATCAGTAATACATTATTTTATGTGTAACTTAACTTCTGCTTGTCTTTTTACTACATCTAATTGCCTGATGTTATAGATATAGAGGGGAAGGTGGGGTTAAGTTATATACAATAATACCTTATAAACAGTGGTAAGTCTGTGAGTTTAGGCATTCTAAGGCTACATATTAATAATACAATAGGGGAAAGTAGAGCAATACATATATTACTCTACCAAGATAAAACATATAGAATTGCACTTCATTAGTACTGTGACTGCAGAATGAGACAAATTAACTGCTATACAGCATACAGAAGTATGGTTCACTATTTCAAGCAAACACTGTTTATATTTTCTTCCCCTTCATGATAACTTTTCAAAGAATGTCATACTACACCAAACTCATTGATTGCTGGCATATTTAAGAGGCTGATGTTATCTCATTCCCCCTCTTATGCCCATCAGGAGCATGCATGTTTTAAAATCCTCCTCACATCCTTCAATTACCTGGAGCGGATATTATTCATTAAATGAGGCGGACTATTTCAAGCAGGCTGAGCAGATTTATAAAGTGTTCAACCTTGCCTTCTGGCAAAGGTAAATGCTCCAAGTCCGGGTGCCTAGTTAGTTGTGAGAGATTGCTGATTAAACTGCTTTAGACATCTTTCAGTGAGTTCTTTGCATGCCACTGAGTGACAAATTCAATGCATTTACAAAATACTGTTTGCTTTAATACAGTGACTAGCATTGTATTCTGTTGCTGCATACAAAATCAGTCTTTTACAAGGAAGTTGAGGCCATTTGGAGCTGTTTGTCTATTTATGCACTGGTTGCATAGAATTGCCACTTTGTAACACTAGCATTCCAGGTTTATTCCCACCAGAAACTCTGAGTTTAAATATTCTTTTTTTATATTTGAGTTAGCTTTCTTCAGTATGCGGGGCTGCCTAGCTGCTTAGCATCTGTAAATGTTCCCCAGTTTTAGTAATTGGCAGGCTTCTCTTTTAGGGTCAGTACAAGTAGCATTGTACTTCATATGTAACAGCAGATGAATGTATTGGGAAACCTAATGTGCTCAGAAGAGAAATAATTTAATAATCACTGTGGATTAGACACTACCATTGAATCATGCTACAGGCAAAATAACTGTTAAATAAAAGAAAAGGTGTTTTGTCACCTTGCAATACCTGTAATCCAGTTCTTATCCTAGCCGTGGCACACTCTGGGTAGAGTGGACATTCATTTCCCATATCCATAAGGGGTTTTCACTTGAGGACCTTCCCAAGAAGTGTATTTTAGGCTCATTAGTAGATGGCTTGATGTGAGTAAAGGTGCTTTGAGAAGGAAACCACACCACTACGAGATAAATTCTTAAATGACACCCATAGCTGCTTGAATTAATTCCAGTTTTACGTGACTCTAAGAGAAATAGCAGGGAGTTTGTGCATCTGACTCTTCATTGGAGTTCAAATTAATTGGCTTTTAAATGAATAAAATGTTTGATTTTCAGATTTCAAATTGCCCAGTATTGTTTTTACCATTTCTAAATCACTAACATGTAGTTTTCTTAATAATAGAATTAAATGCCTGTTTTATCATGGAAGGGTGATAAGGTGAACCTAATCTAATTTTCGAAATATTTATTAAACAGACCAGAACAGATTGTCCCAAATCATCACTATGGTCCTACCATACACTTACCAGCCTGTCACAAAGATCTCCACTTATAATCAACCAATCAGCACTGACTGCTACTGTAGCTAAACGCTTACCTCTTTCTCTTATATAGTATCTATGATGCCAAGCAACAAGGCAGAGCACCAAAAAATTCAGTAGAGCAGGATTACAGCTTTATTTATGCATTGCAGGTTTAAAACAGAAAGAATGTAAAATGAGAGTGACAAATTGCCAATGACACCAACTTTTCTCTGAGTGTTCTATGAGTCTTGGCATCTAATGTCCTTAAATTGCCAAGTTACTCTTTGTAGTAAATTGAGTGGTCTCTAATCCAGCATTGTCTTTGGTTAAGATTATTAGAATAACAGATAGACATTGAGGTTTTCTGTAACTCTGGATGATCTTGCTTTACCCTGATGCATCATTTGTACCAACGGGATGTCATAGTATTGAGGCCAACTCCTATCATATTGAGGCTTTGTGCTCTTTGACACGGGCATGACATATGTCCTTGAGCCTTCTATCAACTCAGCATTTCCATCAACATTTCCTTGGGCTCAATCAAACTTCTGTTTATCCTTGCATACTCACAGCCTGTGATTAATATGCATTATGATCAACGTCCAGGAAGAAGGCGAGACAATGCAAAAATTTAGGGTAACCACGTTACCATGTCAAGATACAAGAATTTTATTATTTAGTTCCCATAGCAGTGAAATTTTACAATTGTTGACACCTTGCGATACTGCAGCAAAAACAAAATTCCTAGACATCAGTTTCTGAACTGAAAAAAAGATGGGGAATATTGCAACAGAAACAGTCATGTAAGTAAACAACGCAGACTCCGAAAAACTAAGAACACTAACATTAAGAAACATTAAGAAAGCTAACAGAGTGTTAGCTTATATAGCACAATGTGTAGAATACAAGTCCAAGTAAGTTATGCTCATGTTTTATAAAACATTCACAGTTTTGGTCTCCAGTCTACAAAAGATATAACAGTGCTGGAAAAAGTAAAGAGAAGAGTGACTAGGCTGATTCCAGGGCTATAGGGAATAAATTATAAGGAAACATTAAAGAGCTGAGCCTTTTCAGTTTAAGCAAAAGAGGAGACATAATTGAAGTGATTAAAATTATGAAGGGAATCAGTAGAGTGGATGGAGACAGTTATTTATAAATGAGTTCATTAAAAACATGGGGACACAGTTGGAAGCTTGTTAATGGTAAAGTTTTTCTATACAGAGAACACAGATACATGGAATAAGCTATCAAGTCAGTGTACTAGATAGTAGAAATTTAGGGACTTTCAAAATAAGACGATGTTTTTTCAGAAGAATTAAGTGGATAGGAATGTCAGGCTTTGTTGGATTGAATGGACTTTTTTGCATATTCCTCTTTCCTAGCTTTTGCCCCATGCTATTGCAGGGTCCACTGCTTTCAGTGGCTTCCTCCACTTCTTCCAATCTAAGACGTCTTCTGGGTCGATGCCAATCTGTTGTATATCCTCCTTGATTCTGTCAAGCCATTGCTTTTTGGTTCTTCTATGTGGTTGCTTGCCGTTTGGGCTAAGTCAAAGGGCAATCTTGGCCACTGTCTTTCCTTAGCTATGCAGGACATGTCCATACCACCTCATTCGTGCCTTTCGCATCTTCTCGGTGATCGACTCCATTCCCATCATTCTCCTAATATCCACGTACATGGCACGATGCCACCTCATGAGTATGAGAGACCATTGGAGGATCTTCATCTCCATCGTATGGAGCACCCGTTCTTGTTGTGCGGTGGCCAGCCAACATTTGACGCCATAGAGAGGAACTGGTCAAACAACGGTCTTGTATACTTTGCCTTAATGTAATTTGGAATCCATTGATTGCATAGGACACCTGTGACTTGTCGCCACTTGAGCCATGCAGTGGCAATGCATGCACGGGTGTCAGGCAGTGTGCTACCTTCAGCACTTACACAGGAGCCTAGGTATTTGAACTTAGTCATCTTGTTCAGGTCGTGGACGTTCACTCGTATTGTTGCATCTATCTGCGGACCGCTTTGAGGTATTCTCCAGATCTTCTTCAGGTTTTGTCTCAGATCGTTTTCATCTAGGCAATCCTTCCACCACTGTGTCTGCACTCTAATCAGGTCTTGTTTCCTCCTTGATCATGACATTGTTCTTGTACAGCAATGTCCATGGTACAGGTGTCTAGATATCTGCCATAACTGTGTAAATGCATAGAATGAAAAGCAGGGGTGATAGTGCCAAGCCTTGGTGAACACCTACTTGGATTGGGAAGGGTGGTGAGGCTTCGATGGGACTTTGCACTGTGCTCATTACATTGGCATAAAGTAGCTGGATCCTTTGGGCAAGCCATGTTCACAGTGTCTCTCCAGAATGGGGCATGTGGTACCCTGTCAAAGGCCATCTTTAAGTCCTGGAATGCGATATGGAAGGTTTTAATTTTTTCCCTATGTCATTCCATGAGTAGTCGGGTGGCATGGATTGCATCAATGGTTCCATATCCTTTCATGAAGTCACATTGGTTGGGGCTGATGATTACAAGATTTCAGAGGTGATGGTTGAGGATGTACTTGAAGATCTTCATAGCATGACATAGGAGGTGTATGAGACGGTAAGCTCCGCAGTCATTAACGTCACCCTTTCCTTTCCAAATAGGTACTGTAATGCTGGTCGTCCGCTTCGGGCACTATCTCTTCATCAATGTTAAACAGAGTCATTAGTAATTCCACATCTTTATGCCCGAGTAATTTCCAGACTTTGATTGGGGTGTCATCCAGGCCAGAAGCCTTCTTCCCATTTTGCATTTGTTTAATCGCTCCCTCTGTCTCTGCGGTGGTGGCTGAAGACTGGGTTGCCAGGGGGAAAAAGTGAATGTGGGGAACTCTTTGTTACTAGTCTTCATGAAGTATTCATTTCATCTGCATGGAATTTATTGTATTTATGCCTCTGGGTGTGTCAAGGTCTTTGTACAGGGTGTTTTATAGCTTAGCTTTTGCTTTGGCCACTGCCCATTTTGCTGAAGTTTTGAGTTGAGTTGGTAGTCTTGGCTGAGGTGGGTTCACCTTCAGGTGTTATATGCCATTTTCTTCTCCTTTAGGACAACTTGGACTTCATTGTTCTACCACCACGTCTGCTTGTCAATACATTTTTCACTGGACTTTGTTTTACTCAGTGTTTCACCAGCAATGTCGTGGATTTGCTGGAACAAACTTTGCCACATAGAATCCGGTGGTAGCTTTGGATCGACAGTGAACGACTGGAGAGTGTCTGTGAATTGATTCTTATGTTCTAGTGGCTTCTGACATTTGATCCACTCGATGCCAACCCAATCCAGTTTGGGTTTCCGTTTGATCTGTGGTTCAAGTCCAAGACAAGAATGCAGTGATGCGGCGCAATGCAGTTTGACAAGATTACCTTTGCATCTACAGTCAGCTTCAGGGCTAGCTTTGGATGAGCTAATAATCGATTTGTGTGGAGAGACCGCCACATGTGTAGGTGATAAGGTGACTGGCTTGTTTTTTGGAAAAGGTGTTGACTACGGCAAAGTTGTGTGCTTCAGCTCGATCCAAGATGTGACAGCCTTTGTCATTCTGTTCTCCATGTCCTTGCCTTCCATGCTGTTGGATATAGCTATCACACGTTGTGCTGAAGTGGCCATTTAAGTCAGCCGCCAATGAAGATGTGTTCTTCTATGCTGAATTCTTGTAGATGGCGGTCGATGGAATCCCAGAAAGTTGTTTTTTTTCTCCTCTTCATGGTCTGCAATGCATATGCTGAGATTATTCACAAGGTTGTTGATCCAGATTTGATCTTGATTGACACCAAAGAATTGTTTAAAAGTCCATCCTCATGCCAATGTCATACAGTAATATTGATACTCCTCAATGTTAGGCTATGCAAGATTTAGGGTCACTATCCTATTATTGAAAATAGTAACTATTATTCCTTACAGCGATGTCTCCCGTCTACTGTAATCCAAATGTAATCCTATCACAAAAAAAGTCCAGTAAACTGCATTCAACAAACCTTACAGATGAAGACCCCACTTCCTCTGTGGAAGATTTTGGTGAATCAAAGTGACCATTTACTTATTTTTATCATCTTTCTATGCATGCTGTCCCCCAAATCCTTAGGGGATTGCAGCTCAAACTGTTGTTTTTCATGAACAATGCATCCTTAAACACCCTTTTCTATCTGTAACTTTTAATTACCTACTACACCTCTTTTCTACAAAACTTACTTTTACTTTCATGAAATCCAGTTGCATTGAATAGATTCCCAAATTTCAAGACTGTTTCATTTGCTCAATTCTTCATTTGTTCTTTTTCTTTTCAAGCAAATGTTTTCAATAATTACCATTGGAAAATCAGATTGACGAAGTGCAGGATTGATTCACTTAATGACGTGTTTCCTTCACAGTGATGCCCCCTTCAGCACATGGTGCTACTGAAATGCAAATAAGAAAGTCGCCTGCCGGGATGTTGCCGCACCACAGGAACAAGTGGCAAAAAGCAATAGCTGGCAATTAAGAGCCTGAATACTTTCTTTATACTTGTAAGTATTTTCAGGTGCAGTGATGAGGGGCAGAATATGCCTCTGCATTTCAGAGATGATATGCTTTTGGATTTGTAAAGCCATTCAGACTTTTCAACAACTGTGAGCCACTTAATAGGCTGCCATCCCTGGTATTAAAATCAGCTCATTAAAGAAAAACAAAATGTATCCAACCAGTTATAGTAAGCTTCGAATAAGTCAATCTAGATTTACAGATTTGTTTGGAAGGAAGCCCTTATTTATATTTTCAATTGCACATTTCCTACTGCTGCCTATCAACTACAAGCTCTTCATCACTTTGAAAACAGTATTTAAAAGAACAAATGCCAATAAATGCAATTACCATGTGCCAGCTGGAGATAAATTTCATGTACCTGACCTTTGCAGGTATCACAGCTACTCCAAGTCATCCACAGTTTGGATGGAAACAGATATCAGTGAGGAAAGGCTGTGGGTACAACAGTGCTGTTAGTGGAATGCTTGTTCAGAAGGTGGGGCCTCACAGGCCGTGGATGCTGGTCAATACTTCACTGCTATCGGGTAAAAGCCCAGTTACATATCTTCTCTCCACAGTCTTCAGGGCAAAAAGTAAGAGCTAATGGAAGTATAATCTGCATGATGAAAAAGTGTGTCTTATCCCTTGGAATAGGTCGAGTCATTAAACCAACAATGGTACCGATGGCAATCTAAGCAATGTCATTTGAATTTTCTTTCTTTATACTCATTTCAGTGTGTGTTCAGACCAAAGTGTGTGTGTATATTTATTTCTTTATTTACTTAGTTATCTATTTATTTGTTTAAAGAGCTTCTGTAAAATGCCAAATGTTCCCCAGGGGACCAATAAATTTCTCTATAAGAAAAATGCAATCATACTGACTAAGAGTCATATTCAAAGAGAATGATTAAGCAAGTTCTATTGAACTGTTAGCTTCATAAGAGTGACACAGAGGAATATAAGAACTCCCTCCACCATGAACCACAGAGAAGCCAACAACTATGTCAGCAACTTCGGACCCTGGCACACCAATACACAAGAGCAAGTGAAGAGGACATACCACCACTGGCCTAGCTCTGGGACATTATCAGAAAGAAGCTCATTATGCTACGCAGGCCAGTGTGTCACAGGAGACAGGACAGAAAGAGAGCTAAGAAGCAGGTTGCATTCAGAGCAAACAACTGTTAGGGAGCAATCCCTATGTGCTCCAAAGATTAAATTGGCCATTTCCTCCATAATATTCTAAATGACCCTGTAAGAATGCAGAGTTAGAAAATCACAGAACCCTTACAGACCTGCCAGCTCCAATAGAGGTATTCAGCATGAAGGAACCCAGCTGAAAGGATATAGAAATGATGGTGAAATCTGTCCGATCAAACTGTCCCAGTACCCATTGAAATACCTTATAAAGTATAAAACTGCTGATCGGAGCTCCTCCGATTTCTTTCAACAACCTTGTGGACCATCTGGCATAGGGGGAATGAGGCAGCCTCCCTTCAGAGCCTTTATGGACAACCTCACAGTCACAACAACATCAGTTTCCAGCAGCAGAGGGATCCTCCAGGGTCTGAAGAAGCTCATCACACAGACAGTAAAGAGCATTAAGACAGCTAAATCCAAGATATTAGTGTTAAAAAAAGGCAAAGTGACTATTAGATTCCACTACTCCTTAGATGTCACCCATGACTGCAAAACCATTTAAAAATCTATGAGATGCAGCTGCTGTTCCTGCGAACAATCCAGAAGTTGGAGGCCTGGCTCACTAGTATTGATAAATCAGGACTACCTGGCAGGTTCAATGCCTGGATGTACCAGCACAGTGTCCTGCCCTGATTCCTCTTGGTTCTACTGGTTTATTAGGTGCAAATAACATCAGTTGAAGTGTCAAGTCAAGTCAAGTTGGGGAGCATGCACTGGTGTAGTGCGTTGCCACACCCACTACGACAAAACAACTCAGGATCCTGGTTTACAACCCCCCAGGCAGATGCACAGTCCAGTCCCACCCTCCGGAAATGACCCTCTATCTGCCACAGCCAGGTGTTACGTGGGCGACCCTTTGGCCTGGTCCAGCCACTGGGTCCCCAACAATGAGGATCTTAAGAGCGGATAACCCTCGAAATGCGCCACATGACCATAGTGCCGTAACTGATGCTCCCTCCCAATGCAGGTAATGTGCCTCATTCAGGACTCCATGGCTACAGCAAGTCTCACAGATTCCTCATAAGTAAGGAGAAGCGGTGACAAACCGGAAGCCCCTCCCCATGACAAGTAAGGGATTGGATGGTGTGTGCCGTGTTCCCGTCGGTGATTGGTTAAAGACAGTATGGGCGAATGTCAATCTTGAGCAAGGGGAGGGTCCGGCGAATCCTGGAAGGAGGCTCAAGAGTGCACAGCCGGTGGGTAGGACCGATCTGAAGGTAAGTCCTCCACTGGCTGAAGCTGTATTTATACCTGCAGATCAAGACAAATCGGGGAGAATACTTTGATTAATGCAGATGGTCAAGCAGGTAGAACACGACCTTCGTGTCTGTGTAGACGAGCTGGAGGGGAGGCGGTTGCGCCATGTCAGACGCTACATCAGAAGGCAGAGAGGCACAATGCTGGAATCTTTGGCCGGAGGATCGTGTTGGTACAGGTGAGTAAAACCGGTACCATAAAGGAAAAGGGAGGTGCGAGCGAATCCGTCCCGGTATCATGTGGTTCCGGTGACCCGATAGCTGCATTTCTGATAGTGGAAGTGACGAGAAGAGCTGATCACCAGGAAGGGGTCGAGCCAAGACGCCGGCTGATGAGTGCCGGGGGTCTTAGCGCCTACTGCGGAGCCAGCATCAGTCCGCGTCATTCCACAGGGGCATAGATGGCAAAGGGTCTATTCCTTTCCCGTAGGGAGACCCAAGCCATCAGAATGCCCCAAAGGAAAAGGAAGAATTGAAGGTGGAAAGCCGGTTCTTCCTACAAAATGAGATGTGAGCCTGTGAGCTCACGTAGTGTGACAGGCCCCCCTCTGCAGGGGCAGAGGGAAGCCCCAAAGTCAGTGAGGCGATTCCAATAGTTAACTTCGATGAGAGGGTGGGAGATACTGGAGCGGGTGCTGAGGTTTTGGAGACCAGGATGCTGTTCAAAAGGGGGAGCTTGGCCCTATTTCAAAGGGAAAAATGCCAGACAGTGGCATCAGGGCAACGACCCTGCCCCGTGTCTATTTTATTTTTTATTGGTTCAGGCCCTGGGCGACAACCATTTACGCCTGCTTCAGCCAAAGTATACCCTCGCAGGACTGGCTGCTACAGAGGATGGTTCTTCGCTGGCGATGGGGCAGTGTCACTGATTTCTGGGGTCCTTACCTGGCCAGGATGCCTGGAAGGACTGGAAGGAGGGACACATATCTTCCTGGCAATGAGTGGGCAACTACCCTGGATTAGGAGAGGACCATGGGAGAAGAGGAAAAAGATTTTAACTCGTTGGGACCTGTGGCCACCGCCAGGGGGCACCTTAAGCCTCGTGGAACCTGGAAATAGTTACTTCCACCACACTCGACAAGATGGTGCTTCCAGTTCAAAGGGCAGCACTTCTGCCAAACCAGGAAGTTCTGCCAGAAGGACGTCAGGGGACACCTGGAACACATCCGGGCAGGAATAAAAGGGGCCTCCTTCCTACAGCCAAAGAGCTTGAGTTGGGAGTGGGAGCAGGACAAAGCTCCCAGGAGGAGAGGAAAGGCAGCCAAGGACTGAGAGAAAGAAGCCCATATTGTGGTGATTACTGCTGTGTGCATTGTGTGTGGTGTTCGGGACTGTGAACCTGGGTTTTAATATGATTAATAAGCGTGTGCAATTGATAAAGATGTGGTTTATGACTGGTGGTGTCCGGGCGAAACTCACACAAGACAGGAAGCACCAGGACTCTAAAATCTTGGACCTTCGTCCTTTTGCATAACCTCATGACCCCCCATGCTTTCCCAATCTGTCTACTGACTTCACAGGAAGAGTCACCAGAGACATGAATGTCACTGCCAAAGTAAGTAAACCTCTCAACAAGGTCAACACTCTCTCCGCAAACAGACACACTGCTGATGGCTGTGCCCAAGAGATCATTAAAGGCCTGGATCTTGGTTTTTATCCAGGACACTCAAGCAAGACACTCAGACTCTTCACTCAGTCTCGGCGCCTCGATGAGAGCCTCCATTGACTCCGGGAAGATCACAGCATCATCATCAAAGTCAAGATCCGTGAATCTTTCTTCACCAACAGATGCCTAACAGACGCTGGACCCCTCGACTGCCATGCAGCTATCTTCACAGGTGGCTAAGTCTCCCATGTAACCTGAGTAGTACAGGAGGAGGAATATGTTGTAGCTCCCAGTCAGCAGCATAATGAAACAGTTTAAAGTCTCTCATTAAAGAAAAGCACTATAGTGAAGAGACTCCAGGTACCTCAAAGTTTTAACTGTAGACATTAAGGTTCAGACAGAAGGTAAGGGGAGCATCCTCAATAAGTTAGAGATGACAGAGTCTCAACTGAGCCAAAGGGCACTAATGTGATTGGTGACAACTGAATATGCACGGCTAGGTAAGTCCATAAGTGACCAATAAGATAAGGTGCAGGACAAGGAAAGGACCTACTGTATGATTCCTACATGAAAGGGTCTGTATAACATAGGCTCCAATTCAGCTCACAACTCCATGAGGATGGCTCTAGGAAGTCTAAATAGGTTTATAAGCCAGTCATCATCATGAGCCAAAAAGATCATTACAATCCCTAAAAAACCTGCTTCACTTGTCATTGGCAACATCCACCAAAAGAGCTAATGCCAGTTATGCTATACAACACACAGAACACCTTTTTTACAGACAGGTTACGCACTAAAAAGAAATAACATTATGCATGAGCATTAGAAATCATTTAAATCTGCAATGAAATTAGATTCGCTGTTCACTTCATTGTCTAGCCACCTGGAGTTGCTAAAATGGCAACATCAAAAATGTCTTTGTAGGTAGATGCAAAATTTGTCGTAATGTTAAGCCAATTTAAATACCAAATTCATGTTTCATAAATCTTTTGCGTAAGAAATCCAAGGTTAACCATGCTTTATTTATGAGGCCCCTTATACTTAAGAAGCTTCCTCTCATACGCATCTTCCCTGCAGTCTTCCCAGGGCACCATAAATTCTATCATGACCAACTGTTTCGAGGTCTCTAATACAATGTCTATGTCAGGCCACAGTGACGTTGTTACTATGTGAGCTGAATGTGAGTTCCTTGCCCAGAACAATCTTTAATTGTCAGTCTTGTATAGTAGTGAGTAGTATAGTGGTGGTGTTTGCTGACAACTATGGCTGAGGAAACACTATTTGCCACTACTTTTAAGACTTGGTCATGTTGCCAGATATAGCATCCCTCTCTGATGGCTGCTAAGGATCTGTTCTAGTGTTCCATTACTGGAGCAGAGCTAGTAAGATTGGAGGTTTGCTGGTTAAGTAGAACATCATAGAAAACCTGGGGCAGAACTTTACACACTGGCATTCAGCTTTCCAAACATCAAATCATAAGATTTTCCATTTCAGCATGCTCTCCCATCTTGCTCATGACCCCTGCAGTCCTACCATCCTACTGGTACATACTTTTTCCATGCTGTGGAGGCTGGCCCGGACACGTTCATGTCACCCACAAACACGTTTATTTACAATATATATACAGTCACAAGTGCACCACAAACCCCCAAAGTCCCCAAACTCCTGGCCACACAATGCCTTATTTCCTTCAGGCCGCCTCCTTGCCCCCTTTCTTCCAGCTCAGTCCACTCCGCTCCCGACTCTCGCCTTGAATGAAGGGAGGCGGCCCCTTTTATTCACACCCAGATGTGCTCCATGTGCTTCCTGGCAATCTCCCACTGACACGCCCCCGTGTGGCGGAAGTGCTGAGGTCCAGGGCTCCAAAGGCATGGGGGCGCCCCCTGGCGGCGACCATGGGCCCCTACAGGGTGGAGCTTCAAAGCTCTGTACCTGTGGCCCCCAAAGGAACCAGGGCGGTCGCCCCCAGATGGTCTGGGTAAGGTGCAAGCCCTCCTCCGGTCCTCCTGGCGTCCCGGCCGGGTGCCAAGCCAGCCACCTCTGACAATGCTTATTTGCACCTATACCTATACAAGGTACAGTATGATTCCTTTTCCCTTTCAAATTTTAACATCCGTTGGGTATTTGTCAACTGGCAATTTTCAGTGTGAACTTGCTGACCAGTCAGGAATATTACAGTTACCCTGAGCTGCATCATATATTATGGGATGGTATAATTAAGATGCTAGCCATATAAATGCAAACTCCTTAACATCAGGGTGAGCAAGCTGAGATCAAAAGGCAATTTTCCACAATTGTTGCTTTTCCTTTGTAGTCTGTAGTCCTTAACTGTTCCAATAAAGGCACCATCATTGATTGAGTTTACTTTTATAAACAGCAACATCTCTTAAACCTAACTAGTATTGTTGCATGGCTCAACCCAGGATTCCTTTATTTTATCAAATAGTAGTTTTGGAATCAGACTTAATGTTCATTCTGCATGTGATATTTGGCTTCTTGGTAAGTAACCTTATTGATAGGGTTGCAGTTAAGCTTAGAATATTACAAACAACTTGTATAATCTTTTTTTCAGGTGATAGTAGATACACCACAAGAGAAGTGATGTAATGTAAGGCATTCTCACAATTAGTGTTAGAATGAGCAATAGACTCATTAAAAGGCATTTGGTGGTGTTTGGACTCTGTAGATCCCCACAAAGGTTTGCTGTATTGTGATGGCTTGTGCAGCATTGCACACCATAAGTGCAGAAACATGGATGGCCTTAAGACATCAAAGATGTTTTTGATGATGGATGTTGCAAGTAAAGACTAGTATTGCAACATTTACTCTGAACAATGATTTTATTTTTATAAAGGTTCAACAAAAGTGTTCTTAATATCTCACAGTTCTGTACATATAGCCTGTGTCAATTCTTGCGTTGTACTGGCAGCAGAATGGGCACTGCATGATGGCACATTGCTATTGCTCTTTCCACTCAGTTGCTTCCAATCTATTTTTTTCTTTTCTTTTAGTTGTAACTCCCAGCAAAAAGAATGTTTTTGTGATTCTCTACTAGTCAGTAAAACCTCAAGTTCACATTCTTTTAAGTTTAATTTTCTGGCTTTTTCCCCTCTGTTCGTCCATGGTTTCTAATACAAGGGTAAATGAAGAACACGGGCAAATTTGTATAGTGATTACATTATTAATATTCAAAAAATGTGTTTTACACAATATACAGTATGGTCACTAACAGGTGGTGATGAGTAAGTGGAGGAAAAGTGTGTGCACACGCAGATAGTTTTAAGTTGATTTGAGACATATAAAGCAACTTGCTTTTTATGTATGAGACCCCAGGAGCTATTGGAGCAGAGCAAAGGCTGAGTTGGTGAGTTTGCTACCAGCCAAGTGAAGTAGGATACAGAAGCTTTTCAGGCTGCTGACTTGGGAAAGTAGACTCAAAGCTTGTAATCATTGGAGTTGCAAAAAAGGAGAGCCATCTGAACCATCAAAAAGGCTGCACAAAGAGCCTCTAGACAGCTTTGGTTCAAGATGGGGGATCTGTGGACTAATGCTACTGGGACACAAGTCAGAACCAGATGAGTCACCTGGGCAAGGATGTCTGATGATGAAAGACCAAAACCACCCAATGAACCTAGTTTACACCACTGATGATGCATCCCAGAGAATGACGAGACATCACAGAAATAACAAAATATAAAGCCATACAAATATTAATAACAAAATATCCCTAAATGGTTTCAATTCCAATGCCTTGGGGTCATAGTTTGCACTGATGATCCTTTAAAGGGACAAGGATACAACTGAGCAAGGACTGTCCTGTTTTTTTTAGGCTTGACAAACCTAAATTTCTTTTAAAAGCCTGTAGTACTAGGTTGTTGTACCGTGTTAGCCATTATGAATGTAGAGAAAAGCCAAGCAAAATGACACCTTTTATTGGCTAACTAAAAAGATTACAATATGCAAGCTTTCGAGGCAACTCAGGCCCCTTCTTCAGGCAAGATGTAATACAGAAACTGAAGTTTCCTGTGTTTATATCCACACACTAGGACAAGAAACAACAATGGTAAATTTTTAAATGAAAACTCTTAAATGTAAAAAATTAATAGGTTCATTCAGGCTAAGATTAATTTAACAGGAGATAGAAGAACAGTGTATGGTCAAGATCTTTAGATAAGATAACTGTCCAACAAAGTCCTTTGAAGTTTGTGATGAGTTTTTCAAAACAATGCAGATCTATAGTCAGGTTGTCTGTGTCAGTCTGAGAGATGCAAACAGTCTTCATATCTGGCTATAAAACTCTTGTCTCTGTTCAAGCCATTGTTGTTTCTTGTCCTAGTGTGTGGATATAAACACAGGAAACTCCAGTTTCTGTATTACATCTTGCCTGAAGGAACCTGAGTTGCCTCAAATGTGTAATCTTTTAGTTAGCCAATAAAACTTTTTTCTACTTTTAAAACCTATAAGCTGAAATCAAGCTGCACATTTAATTTCAAATAACTACCAGACTCAAAATGATTCTACCCAATAGATTAATAAAGGATAATTTCTTGATGGAAAACTGGTAAAATGGGCAGATTCAGCAGCTGGATAATAAAACTACAACATTGTTAATAAAGATAAGGTAACAGTGTCCCACAGACATCTTTAGGAGCCTTTACTTTGAGCTTGTCAATGTAGGTAGCAGAGAAGTTTAGTCAGTATTCAATATGTCGCTGTATTTAATGGACTTTGCATTCACATACTTATGTAACCTGCTTATGAAATAGTACTCTTTCATAAACAATGTATTATTATTATTATTATTATTATTATATAACAATAACACTGTTTTTTCCTTTTTGTTATACAGTCTTGCTTTGTTTTCACAATTATGCTATATCAGTTAGTGAGGAAAATATTCTTTGCATCTCTTATGAGAAACATAGAGAAAGTTCTTTATTTCCACAGATTTCTAGCAAAAACTCCTAGTTAGACACTAGTTTGTTGTTTTTTTTTTGTATGAAGACAAACATTATGTTAAAGTTACAAAATGTGTTACCACATTCTGGCATCTGAGAAGCTCACAGCCAGTAGATGCCAAACATGCTGGAGCACCACAAATGATGACCTGCTCAACACTGGAAGCACTCAGTAACCTTCTACTCTCAAAATTCTGCGTGCTGCAACAGCACCTGAAGAAGACAACAACTGGAACACCTAGAGCACCTCAGCTAACAAGAGAAAGTTTAGCCTTGTGTGGCTTGTAGGCTTAATAATGATTTCTCTCTATTACAAAAAAAAAAATCCTGGAAAGTAAAAGCAAGATAATCATCGTGATCTTCTCGGAAGTTCTCGGAAAACATTTAAAAGACCCGCGAGACAAAAGAGATTTGCCATGGAGCGTCTCGTGGGGACGGTAAACATGAGACTTGGTGCCAAGAGATTGTCCCAGAGTTGTCTCACGGGGACATAGAAGACACGTCCTACTTACAAAAGATATCATATAAGAGCACACCCATGAAAAAACACTCAGTCATGTAAAAGCACGTAGCACACACACATCTTGTGCTCTCAGGACATACAGTGCATCCAGAAAATATTCACAGCACATCACTTTTTCTACATTTGTTATGTTACAGCCTTATTCCAAAATGGGTTAAATTCATTTTTTTCCTCAGAATTCTACACACAACACCCAGTAATGACAACGTGAAAAAAGTTTACTTGAGATTTTTGCAAATTTGTTAAAAATAAAAAAATTGAGAAATCACATGTACATAAGTATTCACAGCCTTTGCCATGAAGCTCAAAATTGAGCTCAGGTGCATCCTGTTTCCCCTGATCATCCTTGAGATGTTTCTGCAGCTTCATTGGAGTCCACCAGTGGTAAATTCAGTTGATTGGACAGGATTTGTAAAGGCACACACCTGTCTATATAAGGTCCCATAGTTGACAGTTCATGTCAGAGCACAAACCAAGCATGAAGTCAAAGGAATTGTCTGTAGACCTCCGAGACAGGATTGTCTCAAGGCACAAATGTGGGGAAGGTTACGGAAAAATTTCTGTCTGCTTTGAAGGTCCCAATGAGCACAGTGGCCTCCATCATCCGTAAGTGGAAGAAGTTCGAAACCACCAGGACTCTTCCTAGAACTGGCCGGCCATCTAAACTGAGCAATCGGGGGAGAAGGGCCTTAGTCAGGGAGGTGACCTAGAACCCGATGGTCACTCTGTCAGAGCTCCAGAGGTCCTTTGTGGAGAGAGAGGAGAACCTTCCAGGAGGAGAACCTTCCAGAAGGACAACCATCTCTGCAGCAATCCACCAATCAGGCCTGTATGGTAGTGGCCAGACAGAAGCCACTCCTTAGTAAAAGGCACATGGCAGCCTGCCTGGAATTTGACAAAAGGCACATGAGACAAAGATTGGACTCTTTGGTGTGAATGCCAGGCGTCACAGTTGGAGGAAACCAGGCACCGCTCATCACCAGGCAAATACCATCCCGACAGTGAAGCATGGTGGCGGCAGCATCATGCTGTGGGGATGTTTTTAAGCGGCAGGAACTGGGAGACTAGTCAGGATAAAGGGAAAAATGACTGCAGCAATGTACAGAGACATCCTGGATGAAAACCTGCACCAGAGCGCTCTTGACCTCAGACTGGGACGACGGTTCATCTTCAGCAGGACAATGATCCTAAGCACACAGCCAAGATATCAAAGGAGTGGCTTCAGGAACACTCTGTGAATGTCCTTGAGTGGCCCAGCCAGAGCCCAGACTTGAATCCGATTGAACATCTCTGGAGAGATCTTAAAATGGCTGTGCACCGGCGCTTCCCATCCAACCTGATGGAGCTTGAGAGGTGCTGCAAAGAGCAATGGGCGAAACTGGCCAAGGATGGCTGTGCCAAGATTGTGGCATCATATTCAAAAAGACTTGAGGCTGTAATTGATGCCAAAGGTGCATCAACAAAGTATTGAGCAAAGGCTGTGAATACTTATGTACATGTGATTTCTCAGTTTTTTTATTTTTAATAAATTTGCAAAAACCTTAAGTAAACTTTTTCACGTTGTCATTATGGGGTGTTGTGTGTAGAAGTCTGAAAAACTGAATTTAATCCATTTTGGAATAAAGCTGTAGCATAACAAAATGTGAAAAAAATGATGCGCTGTGAATACTTTCTGGCTGCACTGAATAAAGCGTATAAGGACAACACGGAGAATAGAAACCAAAAGGCTTTGGAAAGAAATAAAGGCAGATAGATTATGAAAGCAGTGGAATTGAAGGCTCAAACAAGCGATGGCAATACACATACAGAGAAAGGTACAGAATATGAAAGCAATAAAATTCAAAAGTATTGTAGCGTCCCAGCCAGGTTGAAACCTTTTTGGTTTTAAGTGACAGTTTGGTCCGATTGAGGGAGGGCAGAGTACAGCACGGAAGACTGATAGCGGGTATTGATTAATCTGCGGTAAGGGAAACTTCGGGAGGGGGTTGGAGAGTGTGCTAGAAAGTTGTGTTTGTGGTTATGAAATCAGCGATGGTTCAAGCAAAACTTTTGTGACACTTTATCATGTCAGTCGCTACAGTATCAAAGAAAAGATCGAATTACTGCAAAACAAAAGGTGATTAATCATCAGAACCAGGTGTAATTGAAAAAATAGCAGGACAAATCGAGGTCAGAAATAAAAGGCAAAGGGTAGACAAAGTCTTCTCGCATTCGCATGATTCAATGCACAAAACATGGATTTATACAATAATGGACCATACGCTATGAGAATCTGTGGTCCCGGAACAGTTAAAGTAACAACAAGTTGAATTTCAAAGAATACACAATTCGGTCAGGTGAATATTGATAATCACGGAGAAGCAATGTAAATTTTAACAGGCAAAAAGAAAGCAAGCAGGGGCAAAGCCCCTAGTAATATGGGAGAGAGAGAGGTTAGGACCACGCTGAGACAGCGCGCCGCACCCACCACAAGACAAACCAACTCAGAATACCAGATTAGGACCTAAGCGCAGCCAGGTGTCACTTCTGCACCACATTAGTTCAGGTGGAATAGAACCAGTGTGAGGTTTTTTAATGGTGGCTGGAGTGCCAATTCTGCCACCAACCCCCAGGTTTTTCCCTGCAGGTTGGAGTGCCTACATGCAGGGCTGGATGCAGATTAACGTCATACCCAGGATGGAGCAATTACAGGTTAAGGGCCTTGCGCAAGGGCCCAAAGAAATATAGTCACTTTTGGCATTTGTGGGATTCAAACCGACAACCTTCCAATTGCCAGTGCAAATCCCTAGCCTCAGATCCACCACTCCGCCCTATATTTAATATAAGAAAGTATAAAATTATTGTGTTCTGGTTGTTTTTTTTTATTTTGCCCTTGTTGTGTCTATACATTGCGTACTGAAGCCAGAATGGCCTTTCCATGGTGCATTTTTCAAAACTGAACCAGCTCAAATCTTGGTGCTAATTGCTCCCTGATTCTTCTCTTCACTTCGCTCTTCGCTTTTTATTCCTGTTTCCCGATTGAGGTTCTTTTGCAGATTTACTTTCACCCAGGAAGTAGTCCTCAACAAAATGTTTGAGCAGTTTACTCTGAACAAGAATTCTTGTGACTATACTTTGTATTAGATTACAGGCTGTAATGGATATTGGCTGCATAATCCAGAACCATTTATCATTACCATCAGCCCTCCAAATCTTTTTCCTCCACCCATAGTGGTACTTAGCATCCTTTGGAATGAGACCCATTCTTTTGATATCATCAGACAGGAACCAAATTTACTTCAGTCTCTCTCTTGATCATATCTCCTCTACCTCCATCTTGTAGCACCATTTTGCCCAATCATCATCTGAATTTCAGTACACATGTCCATAACACCTTAGCCTTTTTCTGTTCTGCACAAAAACCTTTCTCCTACACAATAGGTCTTTCTTTTAACACAGCCTTCATCTTCCTCTCCACACATTGACCTGATCATTCTTATCACCATTATTACTAACTTTGCATCATGATCTGCCTTCATGATGATTCTGATTCTGCTCTTCATGCAGTTTTTATAAAAATTTCCCTTGAATTCTAGGGAGACTCCAATGATGAACATTTCCCAAACTTTCTTTCTTACACCAATTACTCTCTCTATCATTGTTGTGCCCACATCCAAACACATCACATACATAACATACTTTGCTATTCTCTCCAAAACAACACCACTGCTAATATCTAAATTTGGACTTACTACCTCAGCATTCTGCACTCCTGTCACTCTTTTTCTACAACAAAGAATGCACTAACTCTAAATACTACCTCTCACAAGTGTACAACATTTATACACCCACTTCTAATAAGTTGTGTATTGAATTGAGTTTCTCCCAACACCTTTATCACACATGGCTATGCACCCACTCTTCCCTTTCATCTACAGTCCTTAACTTGGCCTCTCCTGTATAAAATCTTGAGGTCATTTGCTTTCTAAATAATTTTACACTCCAGTATCTTTTTATTCAATTCAGCTTAAATTCTTGCCATAAATATAAGATTATTTGCATACAAGGGTTCCTATGGCAATTCTCCATGCACTTCTCTGGTCACCACCTCCATCACCATTATGAAAAGTAAAGAGACAGAATGAATCCTTAATGAAACCCCATGTTACCTCAAATGTCTCACTGTGGTACTGACAACTGTTTTTGATTCCTCATGCATTGACATCACCACAGTCACTAACCATTAATTTATGCATAACTTTCTCAATGTCCATATCACCATATCTTCAGCCTCTTGTCAGATGTCTTCTACAGATCAACAGATTTTTACGCCTCTTCTTTCCCTTTCACCAGATGCTTTCATTCTTCTGTACTGTTGTTCTCTACTCAGACATGAAACCAAACTGCATTTTGTTAGATTCCTTATTCTTTTCTCTGCCACTCTCACATTACTTGCTCCTTATGCTTGATTATTCTATATGACCCACACTCTACTGGGTGACTCTTCATTGGTCACTGGAAATGTGCACACCCCTTTTCCAGTCTTCAGGAATCCACCTTACACACACAATCTTTGATATTATCATATCATACAAAATCTGAAGAGAGGGTCTATACACTACTGTTAAAAGCATGTTCATCATTAGGGCATACCAGATTATCTGGAGAATACAGATTTAATTTCCACTTTGTGTCTGATGTTACAGACCATGAGGTTAGTCTTATGCTCTTTGTCCATTTTTATTTTTATATTTCATTAAAATGTACTGCTCCACACTACACAGCCTTAACACCACAATGTGTTTATAGTCCAGCTTGTTCCAGACACTTTTAAACATTTTCTGCTCATTCAAGTGCATCCCATTTACTTCTAGGGGATTAAATCTTCGCTGTGAAATTCTAAACTTTTCTGTATTATTGTGATATTCCCCTCTTCTTAACTTTTACTAAGTTTCTTCAAGGATAAGTGTACCAGGTTGGTTTGCTGTCGCTCCTTAAGATTAACACACACATACATAGATATTCGCATACACACAGACCCTAACCACAAAAGTACTGTATGGAAGACGTATACACATGCACGTTATTCCTTAGTACTTTAATCGACACAAGTACCATATGAATAACACATGCACAGTCCGCTTTCCCGAGTAATCCAAGAGACTTACTAATCACAAGCACAAACAATGTACGATGTCTTAGATATATCTCAAACGTAAATATTACTTTTGGTCTCTAAGAATATATTTAAACATACAAAGGTTCAACATCCTTGGCTATTGCCCATTTATCAAACAATAGCCCATTTCTCAGCTGATAAACATTTCAGCTTGGATCATAAGGCACTTCCTTTCTGCTCCAGGTGCTCTAAACAATTTACCTTATCACCTCAATCACTCTAGATATGAAGACAAAGAATAGAAAGTTAAAAGCCATGGTACAGAGGTGTGAAAAACTATTTGCCCCCTTCCTGATTTCTTATTCTTTTGCATGTTTGTCACACAAAATGTTTCTGATCATCAAACACATTTAACCATTAGTCAAATATAACACAAGTAAACACAAAATGCAGTTTTTAAATGATGGTTTTATTATTTAGGAGAAAAACCCAAATCTACATGGCCCTGTGTGAAAAAGTAATTGCCCCCTGAACCTAATAACTGGTTGGGCCACCCTTAGCAGCAATAACTGCAATCAAGCGTTTGCAAAAACTTGCAATGAGTCTTTTACAGCGCTCTGAATTTGAATTGGAATTTTGGCCCACTCATCTTTGCAGAATTGTTGTAATTCAGCTTTATTTAAGGGTTTTCTAGCATGAACCGCCTTTTTAAGGTCATGCCATATCATCTCAATTGGATTCAGGTCAGGACTTTGACTAGGCCAAGCACAGTCCTTCACCAGCAAATTTAACTCCATTACAGCTTTTTTAACTCTGTTACAAAGTGATCCAATGTCTCGCTTTATACCCAGCGTCTTCTCATTAAACTTGTATCTCATTAATATTGTATTCGTAGGCATGACAAATGGCAGCGTGTCTATAAACTTAATTTAAAATTATGGTTTACACCGTGCTTTGTTTCCGCAGTAGCTGCACCTATGCTTGTATGCATCACTCGCTTCATATTCTTTTGCTGTCTTTTTAATTGTGCTCTTTGGAGCTCTTCCTTGTTCTCTGTGTACTGCATTCACAGTCAGTTCACGTGAGCCTCTTGGAGTACAAGCATAGAAGGTTCTCAGCTGTACTTGTGGTAGTTATGCGATCTTGCGATGTCCACGGCTTTATTTAATGTTAGCTAAGACCTGGCACTTAAAAGTTTCTCTCGCACTTTCGCTGAGTTTGTGCCAAACACTAGTCCATCCATAGCTATCTCATCTTCGTTTGCATAAGCACATTCCTTGACCCGCGAATATTTAGCGGTAGCATGTCTATTGGATTGCTGCTGACAGACAGCCTTTATGGGCAGGCATTCAATTACGTGGGAGGCGTAATGATGCGGGATGCAACTTCGCCTCACCGCTACCGAGCTGCAGGCTATGGCGTATATATGTACTGAAAAGAAGGTTCCAGTTATGACTGTTACGCATAGAATTTTGAAATTTAAACCTGCCTAATTTTTGTAAGTAAGCTGTAAGGGATGAGCCTGCCAAATTTCAGCCTTCTACCTACATGGGAAGTTGGAGAATTAGTGATGAGTCAGTGAGTCAGTGAGTCAGTCAGTCAGTGAGGGCTTTGCCTTTTATTGGTATAGATAATCATACCAGTAGAGAAAAGTATAAAATATAGAAAGACTTGGATAGAAAAGTCTGCATATATATAGTCTTTATAAAAGCTTATGGAAAGTTAAAGATGTCAAAGATGAATGTTCCAGGAGGCACTGATTTATCATTCGATAATCATGACAATCAGATGAAAATGGTCAAATGTTGCAGGTGCTCTCTCCTGACATCACTGTCTTCTCATTGTTTAGTCCGTCATATTTATTTTAAATTTTTATTTTATTTATTTTAAAATTCCATGTGAGTTTTACAACACGTGATTGATACATACACCTGATATGATGAATGAATTTGCTCATATTCTGTAATCTGTTTGAGTATGTCCGTTTTCCAAACAATAAAGTTTTTGATGTTTTAACATTAGAATCCTTGAAGCCTATGAAAAAACTCGTAATGCCGGGCCGCCTTAAATTCCTTTGCACCTCTTCAAAATTGTCTTTGTTTTGCAAATGTGTCAATCAGCACAAGCAGCAAGCAGCCAGCCATCCCATCCCCCAACAACGCAGTTGAAGTCGGACACAAAGTTCTCCCAGCTCTGTCTGTTTATCTGGGTGTGAGGTGTCTGGAGTTGTACCAGATAAATAATATACCATTATTTGAAATACATACATTCCATGTGTGTTCTGTCTCTACTAATGCTCTGTGTAAATGTAGGATGACAGGAAATGAGAGGCAAGAAATGTTGAACACATAACTAAAACAGAAACTTTTTTAATGCAATAGTAATAATGACAAAATGCTGACATGAAGTGTATAATGTATGAAGACTGAAGTCAAAATATCAAATAGACACTTTCCCAAAAGATATAACAAAACAAATGCACTTTTATTCAAGTATATAACCAAAGAAAAAGAAATCATTCAATTTACATGTTGCTGTCAATGAGTAAAAACCTAAGCCCAGATATCATAAAGTTGAAACCTGTGCTTGGCTGGTGCAGAGGTAAGAGCTGCTGCCTCATAATCAAGAGGTTGTGGGTTCATGCTCTGTCTCTCCCTGTTTTGAGTAGTGAGGTACTATTATTATTACTATTACATAATAAAAACTTATATTTGATTTGAGTAACACCCGGTGTAAATTTTTGCTATTTCTTTATTGTTTTATTCTCTCAGTAGCGTTCACGTGGAACAACGATCTTACCCCTCTCTCTCTGAGTTTATGGCGTTTATCTCGAAGGACTTTAAGGTGACCCAGCATTATGACTTTTTTTGTAGGTTTCAGGGATTTTTGTGTTAAGAACCTTAATGTTCCAACCTGTTAAATGGTTTGTCAATTTCTAGTCCCACGACATCTCTTTCTTTTCACAGGTTATAAAGTAATCAATGCATCAACATGAATCTGCATTTCTTCCTTTCCTAAGCTGTAAACCAATTTAGTCCTAGGTGCCAATCTCTTCACAGGAGATAAAATTAGAAATACAGCTTAAGGCACCTCCTGGATGCTCCGTTTAAACAGATATCACTGGTACAATTCAGGAAAACAGGATGCTTTGATTTCCTGTCTTCTTAAGTGTTAAATTTATCCTGTCCATTTTAGCAAAATATTTGTTTTAAAGTGAAACAGTTTGTTAACTGTCCTTGTAAGATTAAATTCATTTTTGTTAATGTGAGCAAAAAATAAAATATAAATATAACATTTAAAATCCATGACACTACACTTTCTCAGGTATCTATTTCATGTAAAGCTCATCTGCTGATATCTACTAAAACAGCATTTGGTCCAGGAGTCAGATTTATAAAACATGCACCTGCACAAAAAGAGGCTCCAAATGTGTTAATGCAGCTTTTCACGTAAATATCAGGATTTACAAAAGAAAAGCATGCATATAGTTACAGAAACTCTGACCCAACTATGTGCAACATTCAAAAGAAAATGGGGAAATGATGACACCCTTAATAAAGTAGGGAAATATAGCCAAACCAGCTAAATGATGTCTCACGTGCATAATAATTCATATCACTGAGCCATTATTAGAATGTGAGTTGACATGAGAAACATATTACACCTCAAAGTAATGAATATTATGTGCTGACTATTTTTTAGTTCCCTTTTAATAGGGTCAATACTGTGTATTTGCAATGCAGATTTTTTTGTTTACTTCGGGTACCTGCTGTCACTTCTCAGGGAACTGACTGACAGCTGAGCAGTATCTCAGCCAATCTTCACTCCATCTTGCCCATTGTGTTGTAAGCCGTTAAGCAGTCAATGAGGGGCTACATTCAGCTTTTGTATGCTGTGGGTATACATACATAGAACATAACAGGTTTTTGCTGAAATAAAAAGTCAGTCAGTGTTTGTAGCAGTGTCCTGTTCTCCTAATGTAATACGAGCACTTTACTGCAATCATATTGCAATAAGGGCACCTAGCGAGAATGAAGATGCTTTTCTTAACCATTAGCAGTGACATTGTATTAAAGCGCCAAGCCATCTGTTATGCCAGTGGTTCTCAATCTCAACCCTAGGGGGCAAAGTAACAAAAAGGGGCAAACATGTGAAAAAAAGAAAACAAGAATAAAAAATATTGAAACCAAAAAAAGTTAACTTAAACTATATTCTGATACTAGAAAAATAAATATAGAGCTAGATAAATGTCAATAAAAGTTAAGTAGGTATGATAAAATATGCATTTATGATATACTGTATCATTAATTAAAAAAAACAAATTGGTACTAATGGGCTCCTTTCAAAAACATTAGGGGTGCGATTAAAACTGTTATGAAAACTCGGGTCACAAATACTTAAAGGCTGAGAAATGGTGTGTTATGCTAAGACTGACAAACGTCATGACTTGGTGGCTTGAGTCAACCTGTGATTAATTTCATTTGAGGTAAGTAGATTTGGCAGACATTATAGTGCTATATGTGGTTGCTGCCTGACTTGAAAGGTAATTGGCTGAGCCCTCAGTTTTTCATATGGTCTATCACATTCACTGTAATAGCAATAATTTCATTACATGTGCCAAATGATAGTGCATTGCCATTCTGACATTCAGATCATTGAAGAGAAGTGTTACAATGCCCTGTATGCTCTAGTAGGATGCGCCAGGAAGGAGGCTACTTTACCAGTCAGTTCGGCAGCATAACAACTGCATGTGTGCGTTGTTTCAGGGCAGAAACTAGGTGTGCTCACATATGCACATTTACAAGATGACTGTAATTTAGAAAGGTAAATTATGTAATAATGTGGATGCAGTAGGTTTTATAAATCAAATATATTTTTTGTGTGTATGTGTTTTTTTTTTTTTTTTTTTTGCTGTGCATATTTTCACATTTGAATTCATGCAAAGTTTTATAAATGAAACCCTAGGTCTTGTTCTTGAATGTTATATCAGTCTCCTGCTTGAAGTGCTTTGATGCTTCATTGTAAATCTGCATTACAACTGTTTAATCAAACAAAAAGTCTGTCCAATGTTTTCTATACAGAAAGTCACAGCTGTTTATTCCTTAGAATGTTATGTAGCTCCATAAGGACTGCTCTTCCTACTTCACATAACTTGATAGACTGCAAAAGTAGAGGAAACGGAATCAAGGTAAATAATTCTATTGGGTAAGCTGACCACCATTATCTTCCACTCAAAATACAGTAATGCTTGGACCTACTTTGGTTAGTTGCAAGACATATAACTATTTTGTTTAGTCTTTAAAAGACTTCCGATAACAACAGAATATGGGCCATAGTGCATCTGTTAGTCACTGCATAACAAGACCTTAACAAAGATTTGTTCGTATTAAATAATAATATGTACTTAACAAATGCACTACAGCAAATCCTTAAATCCCCTATGCTAAAGTGTTACCAAAACATTTTATGAAAGATTCAATCCACTTAAAAAGTAACACGTTTTGTGTTAAGTGTACAGGTGATGAACAAAAGTTACTTAACATGGTGTTCAGCCAAAATGATAGCTTGTTTATATCATAGTATAAATTATCCTGTGCAGGTGTATGAAATTCTACAGAATACATATGGCACCATTCTTCCTTTTGTATGAAGTTGTAAAATGTTGTCAAAGATCACAATTTCCGCATTTTCTATTGGATTCAGATGTTGTGAGTGAGAAGACTGAGGACAAGGTGACCACAAATGCTGTGTGATAGGAGCATTGCCATTTTCAGAGCCATCCTTTCTTTTCAGAAAAGAAATTTAGAAACATGAAATGATTATCACTTTAACACATGAAGTAATGATTAGCATTGACTTTGTGTTGAAACTGATGAGCACATCCAAACCAAACCAGCAAAACACTGTCTGCTCCAAGACAGACCTGCAAGAAGCAGGGACTTTATGCTTGATATACATCCAAAGAAGGCATGATGAAGGATGGTTCCTCCAATCTTGTCTGCAGCATTTGCCTTACTACTCTTGTAAATTTGCTTTGCCAGAAATTATAAGTGTTTTGTACTACATACTACAAATCCACTACTATGGTATGCTATCTTTCTTTTATGAATTAGTGACAGAATATTGTTGAGGAAATTCCTTGAATTATTTTGCTTGGTGTCACAATTTAATGTCTGATAATTACAATCCAGATGTATAGTCCTTCAAACATTACCATTGTTCATCTTTCTGTGATCCATGACAAGGAAAACCATCTCATCTACTTTTAATCCGAGCTTCCATTGAATTCAATCCATCAATTATCCCTGTTTCAAAATCCTGAAGGATTGGTCATGGATCTAACATGATCATCGTTATAGACCAGACCACATATTCAGCATTTTTAAACACATACACTGGTATGCTGATACCTTTCTTAAATAGAACCAAACCTGTTGTGAGCCATTCACTTTCAGTAAATTTAGTGTTGCTATCATACTATTGCGTTTCCACACTACATAGCTTACTTTATTACTATAATAGTGGTAATAATATCCACATAAACACATGTTCCATCATTGGGTTCAATTAGCAACAGTAATTCTTCAGTGTTGTATTATTTGTATTTCTCCACATCAGGCTATGCCCCTAGTCACACCGCTAACACATCCCTAGTCACACCGCTAACACACCCCTAGTCACACTGTTAACACACCCTAGTCACACGCTAACACACCCCTAGTCACACCCCTAGTCACACGGTAGTCACACTCCTACATCTTACCTGTGTTTCCATGGCACCCGAGGCCCGTTCTGTCTTAATTCACTGACATATTTACAATACATCATATTTTTTTAATACTAAAGGTAAAATGAATTTGCCAACACAGCTCATTAAGATATTAAAAGGATCATTATAATTAATTCAAGATCAGAGAAGCAATATTGAGTTATTCAGTGAATTTGATAAGAATACACAAACCACAGAGCACATTTTAAAAAGGTCTTAAGATAAAAGCAGTATTCAGTATTTTCTCAGGATTTACAAATGATCATTTTGCCTAGTTTGGATTTTTTTTCTCATGTGTGCAAATCTTTGGTTTGTTTCACCTTATTTTATCTGCATACTTGACATCATTCACATCAACATTTATAACAAGGATGCCTCCCATTACTGCAGTGCATGTGCAAATCTTTGACCAAGCATTCACACTCTTAGAGTAGGAGGACCCGGTTATATGCAGTTTAACCCATGTCACTGTTCTCTATACTATCCTTGAACAAGAGTCTATGTAGAATATGTACCAGCCCCAAATGCTTATACACCATCCATATGGCACATCAGCCTAAACTGACAAGTGACTCACTTAAAGAAGTTATGCTACAGGTTAGTGAAAGTGGATGTGTGCTGATCAAAAAACTGACATCTTCATCTTTAGTACACTGTTGACTACAAATGGCTTCCTCTCTATATTAAATTGTACATTTGATCCCAAGAGCATCTCTTTTGATATCTTTCTGCCACATCATATCCTATATTAAGTTCTAATTTCTGTCTCTGTTCTCAAGGTGATTATCACACAGGTCACTTAAATTAACTTTCTGCTTTGTTCCTTGGCTCTGGTTTTTGTTTATTTGAAACATTTAACAGTCATCATAACAAGAAGAAGCAGCTTTTATCAAATTCCTGTAAAATGCACTCTGTGGTGTGCTATAGAGTTAATAAAGCTAACATCATCCATTGTGAGCAGTGTCTTATTAAATCTATCAATCTTGAACATGCAGCTTTTAATGCTTCTGGGAAAAAAAGCCTTCAAATCATTTTTGTCTTGTTCTTCATGTCTGAAGAGCTCCAGAGATCATTCCTTTTTAAATTTTATTCCTTACTTCAGACTGAATGATTGCACTATTCCATGGCAAAGTAATTGTTTTTCCTTTCATTCTACATTTGTAAACAACTGATACAAATATCCAACATTTAGAACATTCCCAAATCTTTTGGAGTAAAGGCACAGTATTCAGAATAAATTTGGGTGTCTCCTGGTACACTACAATCCAATACAAAACCCCAGGCTTAAGGACAAAAAAAATTTAGTGAAGCTTCTTTGTTGCCACATATCGCATATTAGATTTGATTAGATAAATGTCATTAATTCCATAAGGAAATTCAGATGGAATTCTTTTTTCACTCAGTCAAAAAAAATACAGGGAAGGATTCAGAGGAGTGAAGCAAATACATCTACAGTAGTTACCCAATTAACATGTTTATGTGATCTATTATATAATTAAACACTAAGGTCTGTCTGTACTGTCCCTCAGAGCAATCTGACTCTTCAGTTTTGCTTTGATGTCATGGCGAAAGTGTGAACGTGAAACATTTGAAGAGGAGTAGAGGTGCACGATGAGAAAGACAGAAAATATAAAACATTAAAAAATTACTAGCAATAAAATATTGAATATTACAGTTATTGGGCAAAGTTTCTCTCTGCAGACGCACTACAGTACTATCTGTGAGAGAAGATCCAAGTTCACATAAGGCAGCTTAGCTATCAGAACACATCCAACCAGAAAGGCCAAAAGTAGTCAGCCACATTGGCATGGATTGTTTGGGATTGTCAGCAATTTATTTTGCCTTTCATAAGTGGTGGGTCAATGGGGTCAAGCAGAGCCAGATATGCTCCACAGCTTGGTTGATTCTCATGTTTAAACTCAACGCAGCATTTAAAGTTGGCCCCCTTTCCTAGGCAGTATCTGAGCACTCTGAGCAGTGATGGAGCAAGCAAGGGTGGCATTTGCCATAGGCTCCACCGTAATAAATAGCCCAATAACATGACAAAAATGCTTAAAATGCATCTATTCAAAAACTTTCTGATATATCCAAAAATTAACCCTAATATGTAACAAAATGCAGTGTTGAAGCATAAAAAGGCACATGTTGATTGCACATCACATAATATCACCACATGACTATTCTCTTATACTCTCTCTGGTTCAACACTCACCAGGGGCCTCATGTATAAATGTTGCATACGCACAAAAATGTTGCGTACGATGTATAAAACCTAAACTTGGTGTAGAGCTATGCACTTTTTCACAGTAGCTCCAACCCTGTCGTATGCAAGTTCTCCGCTCGGTTTTGCAAACTCACGGCACCCAGTGTCAAAGCAGTGCTACCGTTCCAGTGTGGTTTCCCTTTGTTTTTTAAATCCACATCCCTGACATGGCTTTTTAAATACACTGAAATTATTATTATTATTATTATTATTACATATTGTTTATTAGTTTAATGCCTCTCATTGTAATTAACCTGTAACAATATAATGGTCCACAGAATGATCAAACTATTCTAAATGCAATAGCTGCTTTAGCATTGTTACTCTCACTGCATCTTCTTCTTCTTCTTTCAGCTGCTCCTGTTAGGGGTTGCAACAGCGGATCATCTCTCTCCATATTACTCTCACTGCACCACTCGGAGTATTTATATCACTGTATCTGAGTGTAAATCACAGCTGTACAGCAGTTGATTGGAAAGAGAATTACCGGTATACAGCATCAAGCACCGCTGCCTCAGCCATGCTAATTATTGAACTGCTCTCATATGGCAAATGCTTCAGAGCCTTTCCTCGCGGTTCCGAAACAGTTTCATCCCAAGAACTATAAACGCACTCAATCAGTCCATCAATTGCTCCTTGTATAACGCTTTGTACTTATACTGTAAGTACAATTACCTCAATTACCTTAGTAAACTTGCGATATATTTATAATATTGTACAACCTGACCCACTTTATAAAGCACGTATTTACATACGATATCATTTTTAAGGTGAAATGTGGCAAAATAGGTTTATTATACAAATAAAACTTTAACTTCATTTAAATAATCTATACTGTTAATTATTAAACATGTGAGGACACGGTGCCACAGCACTAGCAAGGAGCTGGCACTCATGGATTGTTCCTGCCTCTCGCTGTATTCTTGCTGGTGCTGACGTGACACTGGAAGGATAGATGGATAGAATAAGTAAACATGTACTACGAAGATATTTCAATGTTCCTTAAAAATTTTGGAGAATCGCGTTCTAAACTTACAGATGACTTAGCTGATTATGTGCCAATTGGTTACTTGGAGAAAGAAAAGGAAGGACAGGAATTGGAGGTTAGTACGTTTGAAAGAGACAGTACTGCTGCAATAATTTATTTCATTAAAGGTAGCGCTGCACAATCAAGCATCGTCGTGAGGCATGAACAATCACTGTGCCACCGTGTTCCAATGTTTAATAACAATTTATTTTAATTATTCAGAGAGCTGTAATTTTATGAATGTAATGGATTCTGTGTCCAGTCGGAGGAAGAAGCCGGTTTAAGAAGCCGTAGATTAATTAAACGATTTTAACATGAAGTTTATGATGTTCTACTTTAATGACAAAATAAACTACGTGAATAAAGTGGAAATTTAGAGATTAAGGTTGACATTTTTCTCCACTGTGTGCCTATTTTTTTTTCTCTGTACCCTAATTAGCTTTCATATGACACTCAGACAGTGGACTACAACTCGCCTTTTCACGGCGACTTTGATATCAGACAACTTTTTTATTTTGGCCACTGTGCGACTTTGTGAAATTGAGCTTTCGAATTTCTCCAACACTCTGTCACTTGATCAACTTCCTTTTGTTAATTATACCACTATTTAAACCAACAAATACTACGTTTTTCCTTGCCTCCACTTGGTAGTCACTGAAATTCTTCTATTTCCCCCCGTGCTTTAGCCATTGCCTTTTCACAGAACGCTGAGCTTATGGACTATTTATATTGATTTGCATATTCAAAGAGGTGTAATTCTGGGAGGAGACGGGGTGGGACAGCAGGCGCATGTGTTACTTTTCACACTGACCAGGATTTATGCAGCAGAATAACGTGGAAGTTGGCGTTCACACAGATTTATGCATCTGGATTTTTTGTGCATACGCATACATTTCTGCTTTTGTTCATACACCATGTTATAGTGTGAATTCTTTGCACAGCGTATGCATAAGGCCTCAGGAGTATTGCAATGGATAAACAGTGAGAAAGAGCTTTTAACTTCACATTTGACTAAACTCACACTCTTTTTTGTTTCAAACCAACCAATTAGTCCATCTGGTCAAAGCCGCAGTGTCAAATTGTACCAGGAAGAACAATGTGATGAATGGTGACAAGAGATGGATGAAGAAAGCAACCACATAAATAACAGAAAAATGTGAGTGGGAGAAGGACAGCTCAAAAAATGAAGACCTTGAATAAATTACATGGTAGGTACAACTATATATATTGATCAAAACTATAAAAATAAGAGAGAGAACATGCAGCAGGTTATAAAAGAGCTGTGTCATGGCCCAACACATTTTATCAGTACTAACAATTCTAACTTAGCAACCGTTCAGACTTAACACTCAGGAAAGCTACCTCACCTATCTACACGAGTTCCAAAATCAGACACTTACCCTTCATAAGAGTTTTTATTGATTGAATGATAAATACATGGAATTTCTTTGTATTTGGTGCTGGTTTTGAGGAGCTATTGGGGGGTAAAAATAGGGAATCCATTCCCGATTACCGGGATTCCCAGACATTTTTAATTCCAGAATTCCCGGGAATGAAACTGCTGTAATTCCGGAAACCGAACGCCGAGCTTCGCATATATAGCGTGTAAAAGTATAAAAATCGATCAAGAAATAACAGAGTTATAGCTGAAAATAATTAAGTGGCACTGTTTTTTGGTCCACGGTGTAGTGTTTTTAAGATTGATTCAGTCAACCAGCAGCAGTCATTGTCCCCCAGCTCCCACTAAGACTAAGTATAGTAGAATGGTAGTCTGCACTCGGCAGCTCACGAATGCCGGGACAGGGCAGACTTCATTGACGTCTGTCAGACAACAGCTTTGAACAGCAACTTGAAATTGCAATGTGTCAGTCTGTTGCATCCGCATTATCTGTGCCAAGAAACTTGCCATCACAGAATGACGACAAGAAACTGGATGCATCAGTAAAAGCTGAAATGGCGGTGTTTCAGAGCAACGCCTGCCTGGCGTTGTTTAGAACAAGTGTATCAGTATCTGATCAGGTAGATCGCGTTGCATGGAAAAAAAATTTTTTTAAATGTTAGTCTATCATATATCCTCCCTATGGCATTTGCCACTTGATTGACATACAGGCGTGAGTCTGAGATCTCTTTTCTTCTAACACACTGGTCATCCAACATGCACCCATACAATCAGATTGTTGCTTCGCAACTGAAGAGGACAGCATGTTTGCCGACACAAGCGTTACCTGGTACACTGCAAGTGAAAAGTACTTAAATCATGATGTTAAATTTTTTTTCTTATTGTAAGAATTATTGACTTGTCAAAAAATTTGTATTTACAATTATTTAGCATGTTTTGAGAAATCTTGTCAAGTAAATTTTGCTTACCCCATTGGCAGATTTTTTTGCTTGCTAAATAAAAGCAAAACAACTCTCAATTAAAGTTTTTTTTGTCTAGTTTTTGCATATGCATTTTTTGCAGTGTAGGTAACCACCCATACAATCAAATTGTGAATCAGACTACGAATGCCATGAATGTAATTACCCCGATCTACATGCTATCAAATAAATGAACCACACGCTTATATATATATATATAATTTTAATGTAGATAGATCATTTCGACCTGGTCATTTTAAAAGTAGCTGGCAAGCCAGAAAAGTGTGGGCACCCCTGAACTAGATACATGTACTTATATGACAGCATGGACTGCTTGTAGATAAGGTTAGTCTTTTATTGGTGTCAACATATTGCAGTAGTTTTATTAAAAATAAGTGTTGGTCGTTCTAAAACCATTCACATGTGAGATGCCCCTGCACAGTGTCATCCCGGTGCCCCGGATTCTGACTAAAAGCCAAAATTGCTAACTATTAAAGACTAGCTCTAACACTAACAAAATCAAATAAGACTAAGGATTCAGCATTGGAATCATCACTGGTGCTGTCTAAGAATTAAACCACAATGCTGTGCCTAACATCATGGAACATCTCTTTCCATGTCATGAATGACCCAGGAGAGAGTAGCAACCTGACCTGAAAACTTCAATGGATAACTTAGTGTTACCATGGTGATATATTTGAATGACATGTGTAAATGTCATCTTCGAGATGGTTAAGCCACACATACTTGAATCTCAAAGTATTAAAACAGCAAGCAAAATAATAGATTTTCAGAGGTGAGCTTGTGACACACAAAGTTAATTAAATATGCTTTCATTTTGCATGTATTTTTTGGGAAAAATTTGACTAAAATGTTTTCCTTTGTTGCTCAGAGAAAAGTTTTCATTGTTTGAAATGTGGACACATTAAAAAGGGGCAATTTTTATGTCTATTTAAAAAAATCTATATAAATATATTTTTTATTTCTTTTTCACTTCTGAAGAAATCCCAAATTTTCCCGTTCCATTTGCTTGTTCAACATGCTATTTAAAAAAAAAATAATTCAAAGTGTAGGTGATAATAAATTTACAATAGTAATATGATAGGAAAACACAATTTTCTCATGCTAGTCTTGTAAATGATATTTCAATTATATTTTCTGTAAATTTTTTTAAAAAAAGTTTGCCATCTGAGTATGCACTCTGAAATAGCAATTAGCCAGTACATACTGCACGCACGGCTAGCCTGAATGCTTGAAATTCAACAATGTTTCCTCGATCTGTAAATATTTACTGAGTAATTTCAGCTTTCGAATTAACCACACTTCCCTTTCTGAATGGCTTTAGGGCTAAAAAAGCATCATTTTAAATCAGGCCACAGTTCCCGCAAGTTTGAGTTCTAAAAAAACGCCCTTAGATGTGCAGGGGTGAATACACTTTAAAGGTGGCATTTTATGCCTTTCCGTAAATTTTCCAAACTCATCTTAACCTTCTTCACTGCTTTTGCAAATCTAGCAAGTTTCTTCTGACTGTTTTACAAAGTTGAGTGAACATCCTCGGGACACCACATAAGACTTTGTAGTAAGTGAATGGTTTCCCCAGAGTGCACGATGTACTCATAAATGAAATGGTGCAAGATAAGAGACCAGACAAACTGAAAAAATTGTGACCTGTATGGGGCAACAGGAATGATCCCCAAATCCAAAAATAAGCCACAAAGTTTAAAAAGATAGACAAAGTTTATTGAGATAAATACATTAACTATAATTGAAGACAACAAGCCTATCATCTTGCTATAAATACAAAGTCACCACCCTTTTGTAAATGCAGGATGCCATCTGCACTTAACCACAGTTTTGTACCGGTAAATTTTCCCTCCTTGCTCCTTCTGTCCTTTCTTGTTCTCTTCGTCCCATCAGTTCAATTCATTGCAACCTAAATCCTTCTGACTCTCAGGGCTGTCCTCCTAGAACTCCCCTAGTGACTCCAGATGTCCCTGCAGTTTAAACCCCCACATATCTTTCAAACAAACGCAGGTATCCACACTATGGGAAAATGAAGGAACCACCAGTTCATTTATTGGCTGGTTACATTTATGTTTTGATGGACTCTTAATACTGTTATTTGATTAACTCCATAGCCTGAGTGAGGTGTCTGTTCTGTTGTGTGAGCTTTCTCCTGCTGACAGTGACTGACAGTACACATTTGTATAAACAATAGAAAGACTTCAGTGGGTGTGGTGCACAGAAAATGGCAAAGTAAAATTCACTCTGTACTAAGTTCCCTCAATATTCATTTAACAACCCGGCTAGAATTGTCTGTATTTATGCCATCCATAGTCATTAATCCTGGCTCTTGTGTTTAGTCTGAATGTGCTGGGATCTTCAAAATGCCAGTAAGTCCCACCCCTACTGCCGATAGACAAATTCTGTCACCAATGTGGGAATATCCAGTAATTTCAAACAGACAGAAAAATGAAAACAATCAGTAGGGGTGCAATTTCTGGCTTTTTGTAAAATCACCGTTCATTCTTTGTGAATCTCAAAGTACATATATATTATATTTTACACAACTGAGTCATTTTCCTCATTAAAACAAAAAATATTCTTGACTGACCTATAATCTTTTTGGACAAGCACAGCCCCTTCTGCTCTGCCCATAATGACTGGTCTGTCACCTCCAGGTACTCTGCTTTCTACAGGTGAGCCATGTGTCATGTTTATGTGATTATTCCTGTTAAATTTGGGGTCCTGTTTGAGGGTTAGTTTCACCTTACTGTCTCCAGCTCCCTATGCCTGAGGACTGAATGGCCAGGTTATAAATGAATTTTGAATAAACATATGTTGAGATATATGGACACTAGGCTATTTAAAATTTGGAGGTTGAAAGATATTATATTTTATACATCCTATCTGCTTTTTCTGGAAATGATCTCATTGACACTAAGTTGGAGCAGATCAGGGCAGACTTCTCTGTACCTGCGTTTGATTCCATAGAGGGAAAAAATGAAGGACCTCGGACATTCAATTTCCCTCTGGAAAAATCCCTTTGGAACTTCGGTTAGATACTAAACCACCTCAAACAGCTTCTCTTCTCTTTTTCAATCAGATTGCCCCATCACTAATCTAATCAGGAAGAATAAAATTATCACCCCTAAGTGAAAATGAGATGTACAGTGGCACCGGTATACATCCTTAATCCGTTTTAGATATTTGACTTATAGCAAAAAGGGACATTTTCTAAACTCATTTTTTCCCAAAGAGAAATAAAGAAAAATTATTATCTTCATGAAAAAAATTCTATTGTTATTGGCATATTATACAGTACATTGACGGGTTGTATAAAAAAATTTTTAAAAACTGCTTAATACTAAAATACATAAATACAAAAGCAATTAGATGAAATAAATGAAAATGTAAACCTCACTTTACTTTTTAATCGTCCTTGTATTCATAATCGTGATATTGTCGTTCTTGGCATACGGATGCAGCAGCCAAGTCCGGGTAGCATGCCACCTTCATACTTTTCAACAATCAATTCATATTTATTTGAAAAAACACAAAATCAACGTGAAAATTCAGAAGATTACAGCATGGGTTGTTCAGTGAATGCTAACAACTGGCGAACTGATGCTCGTGGGACAGTCGTGGCTTTGTCTGAGAGGTAAACAAGGATAGCCCCAATGTTCTAGCAGGGAAGTCATTTTCCAAAAAAAGGGTCTATACCAAGCAAACTTTTCACATCCAAACAGGACGTATACCAAGTTGGACTTATTCCAAAGGGCGTATACCGGGGTACCACTGTATACTGCCCAGTATTTAAGACTTGCCTCCCCGTTACCATCACTGTTCTTTACAAGGCCCGCTCTATTGCTTCTTCTTGCCTGCTCAATCTCTTGATCACCTCTACCAATTTATACTTTAACTCACTTAGAGCATCTCTTTGGCCCCTGCCATGACCTCAGATTTCAAGGTGTTGATTTTCATCCCAACTACTTCATACTTGGTTTCTATTCTCCCTTCAGTACATAAATGAGAATATAATCAGATGAAGTCAAATTGACTACCCAGAATTAGAACTGAGGCGGGGGACTCATTCAGAATCAGAATCAGAATCATTAGTTTCTTAAGTCTATTTCATGAATATCATAAAACGGGTAAAGAGATGACATCTCTAGGTGGGTTCTAAGACTTACATTAAAAGACTTCAGCAATTGTGGCCCATATTTTTTTCACCCTGAATCTAAGGCTAACTACCAGGAGAATTTTTTTATTTATAAGCTCTCCTGGGGCCTCATGTAAACGGTGTACACATATTTCAATGTTCACTTTGAGATGTATAAAAACTAAACTTGGTGTAAGCCACACACATTTTACGGCAGCCTCAAACCGTATGTAGCCATTTTTGCTCAGTTTGCAGCCAGTGTCAAAAACAGTGGTACTGTTTCTGTGTGTGTCCCTTTCTTTTTAGATTCACATCCAGTGCAGGATTTATCAAACCCCAAAATTAATTGCCTGTCATTTGCAAATTTAATTCACTTGATTGTAATTATTCTGTAACAATATTTATTAGTACAAGGAATGGCAAACTATTCCAATTACCATGCGTTTTAGCATTGTTAGAAAACATCAAAAAGGAAGAATTTGAAGAGAATATGTATTTATAGATGATGATGACTGGCTTTTTAAATTGATTTTAGAAACTGACAGATGCGATATAGAACTTGACCATGACCCACCAAATGATCAACCAATTGGACAATGGACAACTTCTTTTGGGAAAGTAATAGCGGAATGTAAATACAGGTAATCAGATATACTTATTTTTTCACCAATTCATTTCATTTGTGGCCACATCTCTTACAGCATCCACTGTTGTATTTTATGACTCAGAACAGCGTCCGCCCGAACACAGCCAGATGATTTTCAGTGGTTTGCAAGGAAGGGGTGTGCATATCCAGCACCCAAAAGGAAGCTGCCCA
>NW_024384783.1:0-5125 GCF_016835505.1 Polypterus senegalus
ACAACTATAACAAAACAACCCGGATTTTTAAACCCTTTCCACCTTTACTGAACTGAATTTTAAAATTTCCCCTTATAGACTCTTTAATAAAAAAATCCAGTAATTCCCATTTGAATTCCACCCAATCCCCCTCATTTTCCTTTCCGCTTCCTGATTTCTCCAGAAATCTCAGATCTAATCTGTAAGTCTAAGCCATCCACCTGTCAACTGGTTCCCCCCATACATTCTGGTCAAAGCCTGCCTCCCTCTCTGGTCCCTTATCTCTCTAAATCACTCTTCCCTCACTCTGGTTCTTTTTCCTTCATCTTTTAAAACTGCTGAATAACCCAAAACTGAAAAACCGGGTGTGATCCATTAATTTCAGTTTAATTTCATCCTATTTCCAATCTCCCCCTTTCTTTTCCCAAAATTCTAAAAAAAAATGGCCATTCAACTTCATTCTCTTTTTATCTCAAAATAATCTGATGAACAGTTCAGTCGGGTTTTCGTAACCTCCACAGTACAATGGACTTATAAAATGACTAACGCCCTCCAATGAAGCTGATTCTGGTTTAATTCCTATTCTCATCCTCCTTGATCTAGTGGGCCTTTGACACTTTGTCACCCCTTTCTCAATAAAATTATCTTGATTATCACCAAAACCACTAGGCTGGTTCAAAATCCCACCTCTCAGGCCGCACTCAGTTCTTTCATTAAAACTTTCACATCCCAACCCACTGCTGTCACTTTAGGTGGGCTCTGTCCTGGCACCCCTCATTTTAATTTTTTACCTTCTTCCCCTCTGTAACATCTTTTTAATGTGACATTATCTTCCCTTTATGCTATGACACCCACCCTTCTGGGACTCACTACCATCTGAGCTTAGAAATTGAATCATTTTCACTTTTCAAATCCTAAACCTAAACTCATTTGTTTAAGCGGCTTTTCTTTTTGATTACAATGCTCTGTCTGATTCTAACTTTTTTTTTTTTACTTTTTGTTTATAATCGTTTTTTTTCCATTGTTGGGTGTCCTTGAGTGTTTATAAAAATAAAATGTATTTTATTAATAGATGGCAGGCTCCACTCGGGGCCCCATTTGGGACCCCTTTGGGATCCTTTTAAATTTCATAGCCCCGAAAACCCCCTTTGGTAGCTCTTTTGTGCCATCAGGGACTACAGGAAGAAGGCCCCATTTTTTTGGGAGCTAGGATCCACCATAAGCCAACAATGTTTACTTTTTTTATTTACTATATGCTGATTTATTTTCTTAGTTTTGGGGTACTGTTTGCATTCTTTGTGTTTAAGCCCACTTTGTTCGTTCCATGTGTTTTGTGGTGGTTCTCCACCAACCATCACCACAGAAGCTGCCTGCACCCTATACAACAGGTCTCCCACAGCCCCCTTGGTTCACATCAAATGCACTAAAAGGTTGGTGGTCTTATTTGTGTTTGTTTGCTTTTTCTTTTTGATTCATCAGATTTTTTTACCATTTTGCCATTGGGTTTTCTGTATTGGGATTCTTTCACCTTGGATTGGCAGCTCCTTTTGCCTCTGTACCTGCTCTTCCCCAATCGGGTTGGGTAAGCTTGTGTCAGCCCCAAAGAAGGCCAAGCAGGCATGCCTGGAAAGGGGCTCAGCACGGTACCGGGTCACCAAGATTTTAGTTTTATATTTCAAGATTTCAAAATCCATGTTTGTTTTTTGTGTCTGGGGTATTGAGTGCCACCTGATGAGAGTGTGCAAAATAAAAAATGTTTTAAAAAGGTAAAGGGGGTCTGCATCCTGTCAAGAGGCGAATTGACTGCCGACAGCAAATGTTGCAGAGCAACAGACTCAAGTAGGGGGGGTCAAACCAAATGAGAGGAAGTGCTGAGGGGAGCTCCACGGCGCTCCACTGATATGCCAACAAAGACAAAGCCCTTTGTTAAGAGGCAGAACAATGCATTCCTTTCCTTTATAAAGTAGACCGTTCCATAATTAAAAAGGTATTTTAGTTCTGGGAAACCCTTGAATGACCTCAAGGTCTGGATTCAATTAAAAAAATGCAATTGACTCTTCCTGCATATAACATCCTCAACCCTAAAGGGTAAATCAAAGTGGAAATCTGCGTGACAGGACCATTTATTTTTATTTCCAACGATATCAGTTCATTAAACAGAGTATTTCATTCATGGGGAAAAAATTCTCTTGGCAAATGTCTTTTTAAAAACTCTGAGAAGAAAGCAAGAAGCTTAAGTATTGAAAGCAGACAAATGAGAGGACTGCCTGACACCTTTTATTTACAAACCACCGTGCAAAAGGGTTTGCTTGAACTTTGGGTATCTGCAGGGCTTTGTTAGACAGCCAGGTTTAACATCCCGCAAATTCAGAAACTTGTGTGCACACATTAGTGGAAATGGATAAACTTGACATTTGTGCCCCTCAATATCCCATAATGCATTTCTCAACCTTTAAGAGTGGGGTTTCATAACAGTTTTAATGCCCATAGCGTTTTTGAAACCCTAATAAAATGTATTCCTATATCTGTTTCTGCCAATACAATATACCTACTTAACTTTTATCGACATTTATCTAACTCTATATTTATTTTCTAGTATCAGAATGTAGTTTAAGTTCATTTGTTTTGGTTCAATAGATGGATTTTCATATTTTTCGATTCTTGCTTTCTTTGCCCGTTTTGTTACACCAGGTTAGAGAAACACATTCAAACAGTTGACCACATAAGATGGCCGGAGGAGTATTTAAGGAGGAGGGGCCCGGGAAATGGAGGAATGCTGGGAAGGAGCCGTGGTGGATGATGGGATGGAGGGCATCTAGGTGGAGGACAGAGGAAGGGGAAGTACGTAGTGAAACTATAGCAGGCAGAGTCATGGCGGTGGCTTTTCTTCTGTAGGAAACAAAGAAAAAAGGTTAGTACCCGCCCCTCCCTCCTGGCATATGTTTTACGATCGTATAAGGGCTGTCCAGGCATTCCCGATGACAATATATACACTTTATATATAAAATATAAGTATGTTGGCTACATTGCATAACTGAATAACCCTTATGGCACAATAACAATTCAATACATTTATGGTCACTACAGTATTTGGACTTAATAATCATGTGGGAAAAGGCTGACACATAAACGCCCCGATTGGCTCAGTAAGCAAAGTCTTGAAACCGTCTGTCAAGTTTGACAAACAATTTTCAATCTGCTCTGTGTAGCGGATGCTGTCTTGGCTACGCCTTCCATTGCGTCCCCAGCTCTGATTTTGGCGTTCCCCAAATCAAAAGGGGCCCGTAACTTTGAGGGCAGATGTTGCATTTTTCACTTGAAAGCATTAACTGAGGGTAATCATATTGACCATGGTTTTGTCTTTTCCTTGCAGATGTAAATTAAGCTCATTTAACATGCTGGTCAGATCGCTGGAAGGAAGTCATTTTGTAATTTTATGAACAGTTCGAAAGTGCCCTTTTCCCCATTTCCTTCTTTGGAATAGCAATGATAGATGACAGATCAAACTAACGCTTCGATTGTGACATTTTGAGGAAAAAATCCTCTTCCAATTCCACATGTCCCACACCACCAATGTTTTTATCAAACCCCTTCCTTAGTTGATAAAAAGTGGAAGGCTAACTAGATCACTTAGAGAGCCTGAGTTTTGCAGTAACTCAGCTTTGATTGGGGAGGGGTGACCCGTGTGTTAGAAGAAAAGAGATCTCAGACTGGCTGTATGTCAATCAAGTGGCAAAAAGCCATGAGAGGATATATGATAGACTAACATCTAAAAAATTTTTTTGAATTCAAGCGATCTACCTGCACTCCTTTCCCATCTATCGGTTTGATCGCGATTGCGTTTTGGGCACCCCTGCATTACACAGGTTCTGCCCAAAAGGTTCCATTTTTGTCTCATTAGACTTTCCGACGCTCTCAGAGTCATTTAAATTGTCACATGTCTTTTACTAAAGTGTGGTTTCCCTTACCACAAACTTCTGGGGTAATGGAGTGCAACTGAGATGGTCATCCTTCCAACAGGTTCTTCTATTTCAACAGAGGAACTTCTGAAGCTCTGTTAGAGTGTCCTTCCTGACCCAAAGGGTCTTAGGCGGTTACTTGGTTTGTCCCGACAGATAACTCCTGGTGCAGCAAACTTCACAACTCTTGAGACCTTTGTGCTCCTGGGACGCTAATAGCTTCACAAATAGTTTTATTTCCTCTCCATAATTTGATCACAGAGGTAACTACAAGAGTTCCCCTGGGCGCCCGGCCTGGTTTTGGTCCGATTGCGGAAAAAATAGTGGGACCTTCTATAGACGATGTGCGAGTGACTCGTTGTCTTGCACCAAAGATGAGGCTGAGTCTCAATATTTTAGCAAAACCAATTTTATTCCATTAAACAGGAACAGCCAGGTTATTTATTGTAGTGGGATCCATCATGTCCTACTATACAGAACGCAAACAGGCAGGGTCAGGGCCGATCAGTGGTCATCACCCATCGGGTGACCGGGCTTTGTCGTGGCAGCAGTTAGCTTGTAGTTGTTTCTGTGGCGCTAATCTCGGTTACATTGGCTGATGGACAAGCAGACCTTCAACAGACACGGACTCACGCTTCTGAGTATTGTCCCATTGGTGCTTCTGAGTGTCGTCCCCCTTGCAGGGTCTTAAAAGTGGCAAACAGCCCGCGGTCGTCCCATTGGTGAGGGTCTCAAAGAGTTCAGAGGTCTCACAACGTGTACACGTGTTCAAGTAGACACAGGTGGACTCCATTAAAGATCTCGGCACATCTCAAGGAGAATTCAACAAACAGGACAATCTGGAAGAGCCGCAGCAAAAGATCTGAATACTCCAGAAATAAACTATTTGGTTTGGATTTTGAGCACATTTACAAATCTCCCCCGAAAAGTTGTGTTCACTTTGTGTTGTGGGCTTTGGCGTAGATTGATGGGCAAAAAAAGCAAATGTGTCCATTTACAATTGAGTTTCCAACCGAATAAAGTGCAGAAGGTGAGTGCATCCATTGTCGAAAAAGAGAGTTGATAAGCTTTATTCATTTTCTTGCACACTCCACTTGAGGGCAGCCTTGCTTTAAAGAGCTGATCATTGCAGAACTTCAGGCATTCTTCATTGAGTCATATTTTTAAAAAAATTTTAACAGGGAAAA